>NW_022602581.1:0-29175 GCF_008692095.1 Etheostoma spectabile | reverse complement strand
ACAAGCAAGAACAGCATGTCGGCTATGGCCAAGTTCAGCACGTAGTAGGTCTGAAACCATTTTCTTCTTGCATGCTTTCACTGCGTAGATGACCAGTCCATTGGCTACACTCCCACCGAACACAGGATGCCATAAATGGAAGGGATTTGGTATGTGCAGGAAAGTGGTGATGTTGAGTAGTTGTAAGATGGGTGAGTTGAATTCAGACATAATGGTTCAGTCAAGTTCTCTGTTTGGTTGTTTTTGCAAAAAACGCCCGTGTCATTCATCTTCAAATCCTCTAATAATCGCCCGGTGTGTTGTGTTGTTGTTGTTGTTGTTGTTGTGTTTGTAATTAAAGCGCGCACCAGGCGCTCTCCAGCCGGCGTCTGGTCTCCAAACTTGGACGGTAATCTCGCTCCCTGTCCCCCCGAGTTCGTCCGTGTGTTTCCCTAACGAAGATATATGACTGAAAACATGAAAGGGTTCAATCTAATCAAGTCCGACTACACGAGCATCGACGGTGCCTGGAACATGTTATCTCTGAAGGCAAACTATGAAATGACCATTTGCGGTGCGCATCTGTTGTGCGCTTTACCAAACCCAGAGCGCGCTCAGGGGACACTAGTTCCCTCCCTTCAAATATAATTCGATGTCTCATGTAAATTGACAAGCAAATGAAAAGAAGACGCTTAAAGTCTAAAATCCAGAAATCGTGCCTTGCTTTACACATTGATAATACATTTAAATAAGAAGGCGAGTGAAGAAACTCTTGTAGTGATGCATTTTGATGCAGTTTGCAATTTAAGGCATTCCTATTCGTCTCCTCTCTGCCACACGTTTAGGGCTATTGCATACTTTAATAAGTGTAAGTAATGTTATTCTGCAGTGTGATAAATACATAGATAACAAAGACTTCCATGTTAAAATTGTAAAATGGCAAAATGGAAGAATCAGTATGACTAAAGATGACAATATTCTACAGGGCAGGCACTGGGAAGATAAAACAGGAAGAAATCTCCAGCCACAGAATATGCCTGCAAAATTAGGCCACATGCTTCATTACTTTTACACAAAAAGAAATGCCTGTATCTTTTTGCATTTTCAATTAAACCACATTCCGGAGAGCTTTTAAAATTGAGCTTTTTGTTTCCCCTAAAATTCTGATTAGTTTCAGCTTTATTGAACTGAGTGAGGTTATCACAAGCAATTATGGTTTTTTTTTTTTTCATGGTGAATTTGCCCTAAAGGCTGCAGTGTAACCCTATACCAAAGATGTGTTTTTGTCTTTGGAGCATTGTTCTGACACCATCGGGAAATCAGCTTAAAGGACAGTTTGGTCCACGCTCATCTGTGAGGGCTCTCCCTCACAGGTCAGGGGGGGAGGAGAGACATGAGAGCTTTCCTCGACTGGCTTTAATTCCCTATTATGCTTCCTTCTCTGTTCAAAGTGCACCATGATATAATCATTTTAACCCAGGCCTTCATAGAAATACACTTTATGACTTTGGCCACTTTTATGGTCCAGAACAATAGCAGACCTGCCTCAATGAGCTCTTTGACTCAGTCCTGTCAGTTACTGACAGCAAAAGAAAAATCCCTGAATAAAATAATTATTAACTATAAATTATGATCCTTTATAGTTGTATCATTTGCATCTCTTCAATTTAGATCTGTCAGAGTATAAATCCCACTTTGCCCAGAGATAGACACCAAGTGTCATCAAGTTGAAACCATGGTTTAGACTAAAACAGCATTTCCAGTTGGTTTTGACTTAGAACTCCTAGATATAGTTTCAAGGGATGTTGGAGCTTATCTGCTTGTTAAAGTGTTCTTGAGCAAAAGCTTGAGGCCAAGTACTAATCCATGTTGTGTATGTATTTAATAAGTGCTGCAGGATCTTCTCAAAAGCTGTTAGATGGTTTGCAATGTATAGCATTAATGCTGAAGGAATAAGGATGCAAACAAAACTCCACCTCAAAGAAAGTTTGCCAAGTCATGAAACGTTAAATTCCATTGGCAGAGTATTAAACATTCTCCAGTGGCACAATACGTCAGACTGTCAGATACACACATATAAGCTTCATATCGTCACCAGCGGAGCCTGTCGGGAAAACGTGGCATAATTGCCGCAGGATGTTGAAGTCAAGATTAAGTTAAATACTCATAAAACATGTATACACAATGGAGCTTTCTTTACACTTAAAAGGTTCCCTTTTTCCCCCTATTATTTCTATTGACATAATCATTTTTGTAAATATGTCTCATGGGTTATAATTTGATGTCTTAATTTACAGTGCTTTAGATCTGTCTGTGCACATGTGATGAGTCATCTTCCTAGAAGGGCCCTCATAATCGCTTATTCCAGGGGGAAGATTAAAGCATTATGTGATAAAAAAATAACCATAAATGCTATTGTTTGGTTATGTGTAGCCTGCTACTGCAAAAGACAAAGTTGAACTTTCTTCACAAGACAGCATTCACTAGCATGGACCACGCCACAACCATGTGTTAGTAAAGATTTAATGAACATTATGAATGTGCAAATGAACATTATGAATGTGCGAAATGATGGATGAGTGGCGTATCTGATGGCTGGTCTGGGAGGATGTGTGATGTCCGGGTGGAAGAGACTCAGGATGGGGGTTCTGTCCTCAGAAGCAGTTTTCGCCCGAATAGTTTACAGACCCCCAGACGGTACCTAGAAGAGACAAGAGAGAGAAGTGCAACAGGAATGGAAGATGGACGAAAGGAGAGGGTAAGGGAGGGGGGTCAAGCAATCAGAGACGCAAGTCTGGCTACGCAGCACGGTATATGTAGGTTTGTCTGGTGATTAGAGGTGTGGTTTAGGCGTGCCCTGCTCCCGAACCTTAGTTAACAATTAACTCCATTTCACTAGCATGGACCACGCCACAACCATGTGTTAGTTAAAGATTAATGAACTATGAATGTGCAAAGAACATTATGAATGTGCGAAATTGATGTGGATGTCGTCTGATGGCTGGTCTGGGAGGATGTGTGATGTCCGGGTGGAAGAGACTCAGGATGGGGGTTCTGTCTCAGAAGCAGTTTTCGCCGAATAGTTTACAGACCCCCAAAAGTGTCAGATTGTGTAAAACTGATGTGCGTGGGCTTGACTGAAATTGTTGACATCGTTTGTGAATGTAAGACCGGTGTGCTGGAATGACCTGCGCCTGGGAACTGAATGGTTTGATGGCAGATACCTGATCTAGCGACTGTGGATGCTGCGACGATGTGGAAATGTTTGGGTGATATGGCTGAAATGCAGAGAATGCTGTTTCTGAAACAAAAGTCAAGTGGCCATTTGGAATAGTGAAAAGTGGGTGTTGGTGAAGGTGCCTTGGCGGCCTGGAGCCAATGTATTTGATGGCTGGCTAGTAGGTTTTAAATGAGTAAGACTCGAGACCATCGTGCCCCCAAAAGAAAGGAAGCCAACAATGGGGTAAGCCCATAGGTCACGGAACGACGAAGGAGACCGGACCCGTGCCCAATCACGGAATACATAACAATAATAACAATACATCTTACGTATAAAGCCTCTAACGTTACACAAGGAAACCTCAAAGGGCTAGAGGGGAAATCGGCAACAAAACATACTCAAACCTAGTGCCAGAGAACAAGCCGGAGCAGAGCAGGGGAGACCGGTGAAGCTAACGCACCGACGAAGCCGGCGGAGCGACCGGAGCAGCCCTGGCAGGAGAAAAAGTGGTCAACACAAGGAGCAAATGCATTTGGGAGTTGGGGAAGGGAGGGGGGGGGGGGGGGGGGAGGGATGCGGGACGGGGGGGGGGGGGGGGGAAGGAAAGACCAGAAGCAAAGAAGAAGGCTAAGAATCGTCAAGCACGATAGTAGGAAGGTCCCCCTGAGCGGCTGGATGTGGCACTGCAGTGCGGCCAGCAGAGAAGGGAGGAGCAGAAGCCGATCGGCCAGGACAGCAGAAGGAAGGTAGAGGACGGGATGAAGGGATGAAGGGATGCATGTGCGCAGGGTCTCGTGAAGCCTGCGAACACAGGGATGAAAGGCAGAGAACGCCCGAGACATGACAGACAGAGGGAGCAGGCACATGGGGAAATACGACCTGACCGAAATACGACCTGACCACCGCCAGGGGGAGCCGGAGATGCGGTCCGTGGCTGACGAGGACCGTGACGTCATGCGTGACAACGCCGGCCGAAGCCGACGCCTGCAACAAACCCGGAGGGGCCGGAGGCCCGGGGGCTGCTGCCTCCGGGGCGGCAACGGAGACCAGGAAGAGCCGCCACGATGCGCCCCACGGGAGGAAGGCCGATGACGAGGAGAGGGTAAATGCCGATCCCCGCGGTTCCGATATCCCGACCCCACGGAACGAGGGGAAGGAGACCGAGAGCCGCTGGAAGCAAAAGCCGAAGCCGAGGGAAGCATATGGAGTTAGATTCCTGCCAAAAGGTTGTACACAAAAAAATGTGTTTCACACAAATAAAAGTTGTTTGTACATAAAAAAATGTGTTGCACACAAATAAAAGTTGTTTTGCAAACTGTCTTCAAACGTTACACACACATAAAACTTGTTTTACAAACTGTCCCCAAACGTTGCACTCAAAATATCATTTATAAATTGTCCCCGAGTACAAAACGGTCTCTGCTCGCTCAAAACAGCCTCTCCTCGAGTACGAAACAATTCCACACCCCTCTGTGGCAAATTTCTGCCAAAAGTCACATGATACATTAGGAGTAGTTCTGATTTTGTGACAGCAGGGAGCGCTCTTTCACAGCTAACACCATGAGCACCCACAGGGAAGTTTTGCAAACTTTCACGGTGAAATATTAATATCTGACCCTCTGGTTAGCTTCTCCCTTTATTGTGGTATTTTAATAGATAGAACCAGAGTGGATACCAAGATAAGGCATTGTTAACAGATCATAATTCGGTTTTATGTTGTTGTTTTTAACAAAAAAATAACTGTCTTTGTATAGGCACTTGAAGCCTACAACAATATTTGATTTGAAAAGTAAAATGGTCCCTTGCCGTGACATAGCGGTGCCTTTAACTGAAATTGTAAATGCTCTATCTGCATAGTTATGGCATAGTCAGATATTAATATTTCACCGTGAAAGTTTGGAAACTCCCCTGTGGGGTGCTCATGGTGTAGCTGTGAAATGCCGTCTGTCTTCCTCAGCCAAACCGGGCGTTTCAATTGTTTTGAGAGCGCCCCCTGCTGTCACAAAGTCAGAACTACTCCCAATGTATCATGTGACTTTTGGCAGAAATTTGCCACAGAGGGGTGTGGAATTGTTTCGTACTCGAGGAGAGGCTGTTTTGAGCGAGCAGAGACCGTTTTGTACTCGGGGACAATTTATAAATGATATTTTGAGTGCAACGTTTGGGGACAGTTTGTAAAACAAGTTTTATGTGTGTGTAACGTTTGAAGACAGTTTGCAAAACAACTTTTATTTGTGTGCAACACATTTTTTTATGTACAAACAACTTTTATTTGTGTGAAACACATTTTTTTGTGTACAACCTTTTGGCAGGAATCTAACTCCATAGAAGCAGGGGACCGGTCGGCGGAGGAGAGTAGATCCGGGCGAAGCCGAGGCATGACGACCGCAAACCGCAATCCTCAATCGGCGCCGTTGAGACAAATGACGGGATCCGACCGCTGCGGCGTGACTGAAACATGTCCTGTGTCGAATAGAGCGCTGTACAAATCGTCCAGGACTCCAGGTGAGCGTAGCAGCAGCTCCGGATCCACGACCGGGAGCGTGAAACGCCGACCGTCTTGCGTCAAGCAATCAGAGACGCAAGTCTGGCTACGCAGCACGGTATATGTAGGTTTGTCTGGTGATTAGAGGTGTGGTTTAGGCGTGGCCCTGCTCCCGAACCTTAGTTAACAAATTAACTCCATTTGTTGTTGTTGGCATTGGTATGAACTATAGTGTGCTGCAGTTACCAAACGTTTTGAGAATTGGGCTTGTGGCTGATACAAATCTCCAGTCTTTTCTTTCCTTCAACAACTGCCACTGCGAGTACCAGTGCAAGACGGGTTAGTAGGGCCGTAGCTCCCATCTGCTCGCTGGTCGACAGTGGAGGGCAGTGCTTGCCCTGGTCAGCTCCTGAGTGTACCGGTGTGCACCTGTGTGAATGTGAAGCAGGACATTGCTGAAAAAAGAGGACAAGCACTCAATAAAACTTCAGCCTGGATCAAGTGAGGAATAAACATGATGGCTTGTTAAAGTGTGCAGTCTCTTATGATAAATTCAGGGTATAATTAAAACCAAAGTAAGTCTGAATCAAGAATAGTTAACTATAGCTTAAAATTGGCTTTTTGAAATACTTAAATAAATATGGTTTAGCTACATCTGGACAATAGAGTCCTGGACTACTTTATAATGATCACCTACAGTATGGCAGTCCTCATTAATGAGATAATGTGCACACCGCACTGGCCTGATGTGGCCCATAAAAGCTGGAACAGATCACATAAAGCAGACAACATGGTGGAATCAGAGGAGTAAAACAGGAGAAAAAAGAACACAGTCACAACATAAAAAACCCGTAAAGTGAGCATTTGGAGAGGGAATACTGACGCAATCTTTATGAGCACGTTGTTATCACCCAGCAGTATGTGCCTATAAAAATACTTCCATCAGCAAAATGACAGCATGGGTTGTTCCTGTCACTGACACCTTATCTTGCTTGTTCACTGAAATAGATCAAGTAGTCCATGTGACAAAAATAATGATTGTGAGCGTTAAACCTGCTTCTTTGAATGTTTTAGTCACTGAAATTGACAATGAGTTTACTGTCTTCATATTGATTCAGAAGGTCTGGAACTGGATTTGTTACTGGACAAGAAGCTTTCAGAGACCACTCAATGTCGCTAATGCACCTGAAGGTTTAAAAGACATCACATGGTGGTGTTCTTCTAGTTTTGGCAGAGCTGTGCTTTTTCAAATCCAGCTCACTGGTTTAAAAAAAAAAAAAAGAAGAAAAGAAAAAGGTATCAAGTACAGCTGTCAAACTCCGGAATATCTCTGACAGCAAAGATGGAAGAAAGTGAAAAGGCAAGCACAGTTATTAAAGACCAATACAGCGTCACTCTTCAGCCAGCAGAAATCTGGCAAGAATGTGCGCAAACGTCGCAAATCATCAACTGAGCTAATTGTGAAGGAACATACTGTACGTGGCAGGAAATCTAAATGCAATCCAGTAAGCCAGAGCATCAGCTGCCCCGGGCTAAAGCGGGATACCTTATAAGATCTGCAAGAACTGGCCAGCGGCTAGCCGGAAACAGCTAGCCTGGCTCCAATGGTTGCTGGACTGTTCTTTAGCTGGGACCAGTAACTTCCTGGATTCTTTGCTGTTTGCAAAACTGCTCACAACTAAGAACTAGTCTGGCACATAACACCACAAAAAAACAACAAACTATCATTTTAAACTTTGTTTTTTATGGATTCAACCATCCAGGTGCGGTATAATATGTTGACTAGTGAGCTACAGATTTGCCTGTAGGAGATCTTTCTGCCTTAGGACAGAACCACGCAAGCTGTTTTGGCTTTTTTACCAAACTTTGTTAAAACTCCAAATGTATTTACCGTGCAGACCTTTAGTGGTATCCATCTTGTCATCCAACAAGAAAGTGAATACTATGTTTGTTATTTTCCAAAATGTCAAATTCTTTAAGGTACTACACCCCAATTCCCTGGGACCCCAAAAGCGCTGCTACTGTTTGTCTAGTAAGTAATCCAGCATTGATTGATTTAAGCATAAACGTTCATTTCCAAAGGACAAAATGGTAAAGATGCTTGTCTTACTGTGATGTCACTGCATGTGGGGGCTTAACATCCTCCTCTTCTTGCATTTCTCCCTTCAGTCCTGATGAGCTCTCATCATAGTGAATGAGGATGATTGCCTGGGACATGAAGTTATTTGGCAGGATAAGAAGTTTGCACTCGTTTCGTCATCCTTTTATTTGTGAGAGAATGAACCCACTTTCACTTCACCCAGGTAGAGAGGGAAAGGGCAGTTTAGAGCGCTTTAACCCATTATATGTGCTGTGGAGGTAACATGTGGTGTTTCCATGGGGAAGGGGGATGCTCTGTCACTGGAGGTGCATGTAACCAATATAACCCTAACAACACCAGTGTGTTTTTCATTGACTTCTTTTTATTATTTTGTCACTTCAAGGGTAATAGGATAAAAGCACGTCCTTGCGTTTTTCACTTGATTGACTCGTGTGTAGAGAGCCTTGTGTGGCGTCAGATTCGCCTATGTCATATGTCTTAGGCGCAATAAAATATGCTCAAGAGGAAATTATATTATTTCACATGTGCTCCAGGGTCATTTTGTTCCAACCAGTTTCTGGATTATTTGTATGGGTTTAAATGATGGGTTATTTTTCAGGAAGTCACCATGTTCTGGGTTATCTCTCTCTCTCTCTCTCTATAATGTATTTTTTGTTGGAGGGGTGTATTTTATGGTGTCATTATATTATCATGTCAAAACAGTTTATAATATGAATAATCACACTTGTGTGTTGTGTACATTATGATAAAACAGTATCTCCATTTATAGGAGAAATAAAGTGACTCACCCTCTAAACATTAGATTAAGTAAAAAATAGAGGAAATAAGTTCATATATTACATCCTTGTCCCTATAACATACACATCAGTCTGCCAGAAATTCAGAAGAGGAAGAAGAAACACCTCCTTCCGTCTCTACCCCCTTAGAATAAGAACATCCCCCGCCCCCTATTTTTTTTCTTTTAATATTGTTATTACAGTGTGACCTAAAAGAAATAGGAAAAGAAATAGGTCCAAGTGTGTGTTTGTTTATATAGATTTTATTTTAATGTAAAGCAAAAACAATGTAAAGTGCTTAAAGTTTGTAATATAATTTAAAACCAAGTTTTCTTTTCTGAAATAAGGAATACTGGCATAGTAACCCAAGTTAGTTATTTTTCACGCAACTCCTGAGTTAAAAAGGGAACAGCTGATTTCTGGGCGACATGGTGGTCCAATGGTTGGCGCTGTGGCCTCACAGCGAGAAGGTTCTGGGTTTGACTCTGAGATAGGGATTGGGCTTGGGGATGGGTTATTTTAGTAGTATTTAACCCAGAAGTTGGGTCAAAAAGAATAACCCAATTTTCTGGGTTGAAATAACCTTGGGTTGAACTCCCTTTTTAACCCAGGAGTTCTTAGTGTGTAACGCCTGCCGCACGGTGTAAGTCCTCGTGCACCAATTCAACAACCGAGAGTTGAAACTAAGCAGCAAGAGCACGGAGTAGCCACCCCACGCGAGAGAGCTTACGCTCGAGGAGCGCTTGATGGCATAAACGCTCTCACAGGGAACTGTGCTCTCAAAGTTGGTTTCTGCACGCACAAACTGACCTGACTTTTGACAATTTGGGCTAGAAACGGAGGGAGGCCCTGGCCCCGGTGTAGTTGGCTAAGCCATCGCACCAATCAAAGGTGACTAATCGCTAGAGGATGCCAGTGCCTCCCTTGGATATGGAACTGGTGTGCAAGAACTTTTATCAATCATGGAGTGGAAGTTAATATATGTGCTTGTAAAATAATATAATTGGCTCATGAGGATGTTTTTTTTGTGCTTGCGACGTTACATAAATCTGATGCCACAGCCATACGTCAACAGTAAGAAAATACACGATCATTTGCTCACACATGTAAATACGGCACATACATGCACACATAAAATGTGTTTTAATGTCAACCGCCACATTTCATTTGGATGATTTAACAAACTTTTAATAGACAGAATCTAAAACTGATAAGTGACTTGCCACAGCAAATCATTTCTATCACATCGACGTACACAGACCTGAGAGCATCCCGCCCTTCGTGTCCATAAATAAACTCTAGACACTAGAGCTGAAAACAGTGATTGCTGCCTGCAAATGAGTAAAATGTGGACAAAGCAGAGTGCTTAACTTTTCTAAGAGAACTTCTTTAATTGAATAGATGCTGGTATGCCTGAGGCCTGTAATTGAATTAGGAAAATGTGAACTAAAATGTCAGTGCCCCAGTGTCTGTTTGCATTATATAAAAAGGGACTTTAAAATAAGATGATGATTTCTTTTTCTGACTTTCCACAAAGACCAGACATGTTGTAATTTGTTAATACGGTAATTTGTGGCTCGCATTTATACATTAGCCTGTGCTGCACATTGAACTGAGCCTGTCTAAAAGTGTCTGTTTATGTCAAAGCTGAGCACAAATCCAGAGAGAAACATAAAACAGCAACAAATATGAAACAATAGCCTGCCCTGTCTGGTTCCTAGTTAATAGTATCACATGCCTTGGATGTCATATGATTTTATTTTGTCAAGATGAGATAAACAGCTCAATAAACTCTCCAGACCTTTGCTAATGATAATTGCATGCTCTAGTCAATGTTTAGTTTGTATTTAACACTTAAAGAACGATGATGCAGTATGGTGTCCGAGGGTTCAGACATGTGATGAACACAATGGGAAAGGTCAAGATGAGCTGAGAAGGGTCCAATGTCCTGATCCATTCTTCAGTGTTGTCTGGGGGATCCCCACTGGTGTGCAGCCTCATTATATATCTCCTCTGGGTTTGAATATCGTTATGGAGTTGTGTTCTTTCTTTTGGACACAACCAGAGAATGTTTAGCTCTTGTGTACGTACAGTGCATGCATTGTTTAGCTTTTTGAGGTTGTTTTCTTCTGTCATTACATAAAGAACTAGCATCCCCTGAGCTTGAGAAAGTTTACACCCGTTCTAAAGTTGATTAAAAAGAGGAATAAAAAAACATCTTTTGGAAATTGATCTTAATGCCTTAATTCAATAGATTTAGCAAAATCCTACCTTTTAAGGACACTGATTTTCTTGTGAATAATAACGTGCTAAAAATAAATAAATGTTCTTCCTTAAAATACAGGGGGCAGAAGTATACACACCCCTGTGTTAAATTCCCAAGGAGGACGGCACATTTTTATTTTTTAAGGCCAGTATTCATGGATCCAGGATACTATTCATCTGATAAAGTTCCCTTGGCCTTTGAAATCATAGCCCGACATCATCATGTATCCTTTATCGTACATAGAGATAGGCATGGGGAACTTTCCATAAAATCATCTGTCAATGCAAATCAAACCAGCTATCAAGCTAACTGAAATAAAACCATGCCACCTCTAGGTATGGTGAAGGGTATGTGATGATGTGGGGTTAGTTTAATTCCAAAGGCCAAGGGAACTTTATCAGGATGTATAGTATCCTGGTCCATGAAAATAACTGGCCTTTAAAAATAAAAATGTGCCTGCCTCTATGGGAATTAACATTGGGGTGTGTATATTTCTGCCCATGTGTTTTAAGGACGAATATTTATTTATTTACAGTCAATTATTCATTATTATTGTTTAAAATGTGTGTCCTAAAGGTTGGATTTTCCTACATTTTTTGAATTAAGGCATTTAGATCAATTTCCAAAAGATGTTTTTTTATTCCTCTTTTTAATCAACTGTAGCATGGGGTGTAAACCTTCTCAAGCCACTACATGTGCCTTACCATGCAAGTTGCCATTAAAATGTACATTTTCCTTCTGATTATTAGACAGTATATCAGATTATGACTCTGTTCAATATGAACCGGTGTCAGAAAAACTCTTCATCTACATCCAATCATGTCTATTATCGGGTTGTATGTAACTCACGCTCAGCTCAAGTTTGATTACTTGTTTGTTTAAATCAAAAACCAAATGAGCTTGGACAGGCCTTTCCTTAAAATGAGTCTGATCGTAGCGTTTGTCCCGACGGGCTTGTTGTGTTCTCCACTGGCTGCTGAACGACACAATCTTGTGGGCGATCTCTGGACAATCATATGATCTCCTTCTGCAGCTCCTCCAGGGGATTGAGCAAGATGAATTCCCTCAATGTGGTGAATCCATTCCTTTATAAAGTAACCACATACAAACTCCAATTCACCAGAGACTCATTTTCTAAGGATTAATGATAATAACAACTTTATTTCTACTTAGAAACTCTTGACAAAGTCAGGATTTGCAAACATTTTATAGCCCTCAAATTTCTTCCAAGTAAATAGTCTGTAGACCATCCGTTTGCAGGGACATCAGAGACAGAATGATGCAAAATAATAATACTGAATTGCAGCTAACTGGTGTGTGTGTGAGTGTGTGTGTGTGTGTGTGTGTGTGTGTGTGTGTGTGTGTTTGTTAGGTTTAACTACATTTGTGGGGACCAAAAACTGGGAATACAGTATACTTATGGGGTCCTGACAGCTTTGTGGGGACAAAATGCTGGTCCCCACAACTTTAAAGGGCTGTTTGAGGAATAAGACTTGGTTTTAGGCTTAGGGTTAGAGTTAGGTTATGGTTAGGGTGAGGGTGAGGGTTAAGGTTAGGCATTTAGGTTTGATGGTTAAGGTTAGGGTAAGGGGCTAGGGAATGCATTATGTTAATGACTGGTCCCCACAATTATTGTGTGTGTGTGTGTGTGTGTGTGTGAGAGAGAGAGAGAGATACTTATATCGAAAGTATCCTGTTTCCTTGTATTATTATATCAGATGTACAGTATTCACTCATTGTTGTTGTTTATTTGTATGGTTGTTCTTATGCTTTGGCATGTCAATAAAGCAACATGAAATTGAAAATTGAAATTGAGAGAGAGAGAGAGAGAGAGAGAGAGAGAGAGAGAGGAGAGAGAGAGAGAGAGAGAGAGAGAGAGATTTATGCATCATATTGCAGCATTGGAGAGTAGTGGTTGTAATTGATTACATGGTAATTTTCTTGAGTAGCTAAACTTATCTTTTGCTCACTTTTAAAGCTTTAGTGCGTAACTTTTTTATATCAATGAGCGTCTGTCTGTATTTCTCAGTGTGGCTGTGTTTAGAAATGGTGTTGAGCAAAGATTTAGAATTACCTTTTCTGAAGAGTTTTTTTAATCCTAGGTGTCCTCCTTGGCTACGAACAACTGCATGGAGGATGGGTGGGGTTGTTGGGCAATGGGATGGCTGAGGCCGATGCCATTAGCACATGACAAGAGGTGGAGTAACCCCTGGACAGGTCACCAGTCAATTATAGCGCTGACTCATACAGGCAAGTTTAAACCAGAACCTTGTTGTTGTGAGGTGTCAAAAGTATTCCCATTCATTACTCAGGTAGAAGTATAGATACTGGGGTTTAAAGTTTATGGTTTTGAGTTTGTGTTTCTGTTGGTTTTGAGGTTCCGTTGTTGTTTCCGGTTATGATTGTGCATTTGTTCTGTTTCCTGATTTTTTTGTTGTAGTCCATGTTTCCTCCGTTGTTATACTTCCTGTCTTGTGTTTGTCCCGTGAGTGTCTGTATGTTCTATTTCCTGTTTTATTTTGATAGTCTGTTTTTCGTTCTAGTCTTGTCTGGTTTCACTTCCTGTCTTGTGTTGTCCCACCTGTGTGATTGTTCTGCCTGTGTTTCACCTGCTGGATCACCTGTCCCTTATTTGCTCGTTACTCTTGTATTTAGTCTTTGTGCGTCCCTTGTCTTGTGTCAGATCATTGTTGGAGCATGTCCCGGCGTCAGCGTGCTGTGTGTTTTCTCTGCCAGTTTGCTGATTTGTTTCCTCGGTTTCTGTTCATCTTGTTTCTCGTTTTTTTTGACCTGCCGTTTTGTGGACACCTTCTGTTCTTATGGATTTTTGTTAAAATAAAGACTCAAGCTCCGTACTTTGCATGTCATCTATGCATTTGGGTTCAACCTTCTCCCCCACTCACAACATAAAAATGTAAAAGTACTGTTTACAAAACCACTTAAAGTATAAAAGTTAAAGTAAGGTAAGGGCAAAAAGCTTAGGCTGCGCCACAGGGCCTATAGTGCACTCCATCTAGATGGCGTGATTCATCTGGATAGGTTTGGTTTTATTGTGTGTTTTTTTTAACGATGACTAGACAGAATGAAAACAAGCTGAACTGAATGTGTAATAAACTAGTAAAGTAATGTTTTCATCAATCTTTCATTTGTTCCATTATTTAAAAACCTTGAAACTTTCGCTTGAAGAATAACACTGTCTACCTATTTTGCTCCATAATTCACTTCAAAGTCAGATTTCCCATAAGTGAAAAATGTGCTCGGTTCTTCAAATGAATATAGTGCTGATCAGGTACTAACAGCACACACTGATAAAAGCTTTAACCCTGGATTACAAAGGTTTTACCAAAAAGTATGTTTGAAAGCTGAACAATGTGATTAAAAAAAACAATGTAGCACACGCACACACACGCCACACACACACACACACACGTACACACACACACTTACACGCACGCACACATACACGTACACACACGTTGGGTCAGATGATGAGCTGAGACAGGAAACTGTTAGTGACAGAAGAGGCACACAGTTTCAAGAGAGATCATGGACTTTTCCTGTGGACTTGCAGACTGCCATGGCTCCTAGGGGATTCTTCTAAAGGGAACTGGAAGGTATGCTCAATTATCATTGAGCATTAATTGTTTATCTCATTTTGGGCTACTCCAACTTAAGGAGCTCAAGCCACTTTGGTTTGTTTTTTTCCATTAGGGAGAGTAAGTTAGAGCATGACATTTACAGGAAACTGGTCAATGTTATTGTTAATGATCCTGAATGTTGGGTACTTCTTTAATTGGGTTGAGGAGCTGAGATGTACAGTGTGTAAAGAGATTAGAGTAGGACCACCTAACAAACAAACCAACTAGAAAGAGATGCTTAGGCAGTTCTGGAACTGACTGGAGGAGTTACAAATCTGTGTTAGCCTGGGAATACCTCAAGAAGACTCAAGAAGAGCTGGAGGATAGGAAAGATATAAGTCTGTTTAAGCTTTCGCATTTTAGCACAACTCATCTCCATCATTCTGCTCTTTTTATTCACAAAAAATACTTTTAGTCCACTACCCACTGCATGAACTGGAAAACCATTAAGAATACTGAATCATGACCAATCAGTTTTATGTGCAGATAAGCAGAGGAAATGTCTAGGGTCTTTTTCTAGGTGCTCAAGATTGAATCCAGGAGCCACAATAGATCTGGCATGCATAATCAGGCTTTGATAATGGGCTTCATTCAACTCAGCGACAGCAGAGGGAACACATACCTTCCATCTCCATATGACTGTAGCGCTTATCAACTGAAGTTATTGCTTAGGCTAGCTACAAGCTTGCATTCTCAGCCCCAAAGTGAGCTGTTTGTGGGACTATCTCTGTGGCACTAGCTTCACAGTACCTACTGACAACAATCCCCTCACATGCAGAGTATGTCAACATCTGCCAACCTGGACGCTGCTGGACAGCTGCTCTGTCCATTTTGCTCTGTCCATTTGCCAGTTTCCATTAGGTAAGTAGCAGGGCATGCCAATTGGGATGCAGACGGGTTATCCCGGGCAACCTCAAAAGAGAAATGATGACTTGCAGAGATGGCTCGTGGGTGTGAGAGATGAAATGTTATGTTAATGTCATCATGTGACATTTAAAGGTGAACACCACCACAACGCAGAACTCTTGCCATTGACCCCTAATATGTGCCTGATGTTTTTGTTAAGGACACCTTACCATGACTGGTGAAAAGCTCAAAAAGTTGCAATCTCACACAAAGGTTTTAAGACCCAGACCCAGAAAGACAACCCCTGAGCATCAAGGAGTGTCTCCGTCTCAGGGAATGGAAAAAAAACTTGAACTGAAGGCAAGACATGGCAGCTTTATTTGTACAGCACATTTCAGCAAAGGGGCATTTCAAAGTGCTTTACACAAAAACAGTTAAAAAACAGTTGCAAAAATAAAAACAGAAAAACACAAGAATAAAGTTACAGTGCAGTATAAGAAATTAAACATTAAAGAAATGAACAACCATTTAAAGAAAGGCTACATCAAAAAGAAAGGTCTTCAGCCTTGATTTAAAAGAACTGAGAGTAGTAGCGGATCTGCAGTTTTCTGGAAGTTTGTTCCAGACATGAGGAGCATAGAAACTGAACGCTGTTTAGTTCTGACTCTGGGGACAGAAAGCAGACCTGTCCCAGACGACCTGAGAGGTCTGGGTGGTTCATAACTCAGAGAACACACTCTGTACAGGCGGTGGATTGAGAGCGGCAACCTCCTCTACCAGTTGGTCTTACCTAAACAGTTCAGAGGAAGAGCATAAAATGGTGCATATGATGGGGTTGGACGCCTTGGTGTCCAGCATGCACTACATCTTGCTCGTGCCAGATTCTACTCGCTGAAAACGGCCGAAGCAATCGAGAAGAAGTGCAAGAAATGCTGTTTCAGCAGGAAGGCTTTTTACATTTATGGTACCTAACTGATCCACTCGGATTAGGTCAAAGGCCTCCATCAACAATAAAGAGCTATTCACTAGCTTGATTGCTAAACTGTGGAGTAGCTGTTGAAAGAGAAGTGATCATCAGGACAAAGTCCATTGCGCTACTAAATCCAGGGAAACTTAACTAAACAGGATTATATTTTAACTTTTTTTGTTTGTTAAGCCCAAACCTAGTCTAAATCCTTAGCGTTCCACTTCCGAGATTGCTCTGGTGCTGCAGGAAATTCTGCCGGATGCATGTATTGGCCTTTTCTTTCTGCTTTCTTTGTGTTGAAATTTTAAATTTGCTGCGGCTCGGTGCAGAGTTTAACAACGTCCATGATGATTCTGATTGGTTTAAAATATGACAATAAACCTCCAATCCTTGAATGCTATGTAGAGAAGCCAGACCCTCTTTTAGCGCGCTTTGGATGCGGGTCTGACAAAACAAGACTAGGCCAGGCCACGCCTGACTATAACTGATACCAAAACAAAACCCAGGGTTGACTTACAACTCTAAAAGAATATTTAAAGCAAAAAAATCTCAAGACTTTGTTTTAAATTTTCTAAGCATATTTCCATGGTATATTTAAGTTGGTAGGTCGAGTGGAAGTACTGGTATTGGTTTTCTGAAAAATAAAAATAAAAAACCCACCTTAAGCTCTTTAGAAATATATTCTTCTATTATTATTTCCAAGTCGTCTTGTATTTTTTTAGCGCTGGAGGTCTTACTGCTCTGATGTGGAGTGTGCTCCTGCCAATCTCCTTACTGGCTTAATCTCTGTGACCAAAAGTGAATTTAGTCAACCTAGATAACCAAGTGAACCTGTAACCAAATCGAACTGGAACATCATTGGTCTAAGGCGTATTTTGGAGGATCCCAGATTATTGATACCTTAGATGCTAAACCAGGATCAGCAGCGTAGACTCCCATCCCAGGGAAGGGTTATATGTCAGACGTGTTGCAACATCATTTGCCTGTGCCTTTCAAAACAGCCATAAACCATCATTCAAGCCATCACTCTGATGAACAGCTGACTTCTTACTCACAGGGTCACGTTCAATTCTGGTCAATAACCCAGTAACACTGTCTCTACAGCACCTGTTTACTGGTTCCACTCATTATTCCACTTATTTAGTATTTATTCATCATTCTCATTCTCATTTCTCATTTATTATTTAATACTTACTATTTACTCATCATTGTCATTCTCATATTTCACTTAGTATTTGTTATTTATTCATCATTCTCATTCCCTATTCCAGAGCTGCTCATACTGTTCATACTGTAATATAATAACATAATACTATTTATCCCAGCATCCTTTGCACTATGCTCCACATTTAAATCATTTGTATTGCACTCTTCATTTCACTCATTGCACTATTGCCTCTATATTGTTTCTGTTTAGAGCATGTATATATCAGTGTGTGTATATTGTTTGGTTGTTTTGTGTGTGTATTGTATGTGTAATTCCTCGTATGTGTCCTCGTACCTGGCAAATAAAGCTGATTCTGATTCTGATTGGAAAAGTACATCAATTTTATCATGTAACAAAACACTGTGGTTGAGGTTTGGTGGAATTATGCACAGAAAATAAATGGTTAGGTTTTAGGAAAAGTCACAATTGCTGTTTTCTGATTTGTTTAGTGGAGCTTTTTTGTCATGGTTACATTAAAAACCATTTGGTTAAGATTAGGGAACAGGAAACAAACAGGGCTGTTGAAGTCCAACAATTTCTTGACCCATGCGTCTAACCCAACCTCCTCAATCTAAACAACACAAACAAACAAAAATATATACATATCTCAGTTTGAAAATAGACATTTTCCAACGTATAATGCCTGGAATTGTTTATCCTACTGAGCAGATAATGACCATTTACGAACGGTCACAGCCCAGTTAACATTGTTATCCACAATCTAAATTAAAAATGCATATGTATATTTTTAAATATAGAATCAGTGGTAGTCTGAATGTTGTGTGTGGGATGACATGACGTGTGTGTCTCGTGCAGTGATTCCAGGAAAATAAAAGTGATGATGATGAAGGCAATCTGCCAAAGTTGTGTTGAAGAAAGGTAATTACTGCAACAAATCGTCTATGATTTAACTCTCATCTGACTCTTTTTGACACTACTCTGTAATGACATTTGTGTCAATAAAGCCACTGATGGAGAACTTGATTTGCTGTTCTTTACTCCCAGCTTCTGAACAAGCCCCTGTTATCCCTTTATCTTTTATTCCTTCTGTCTGGGCTTTTATTAATGTCCTGGGCACGGAAGACCCGTCGATGCACCAGACAGTGACTGATTACCATTCCGTATTTAAAAAAAAACATATCTATTAATACGTTTGCTAAATTTGCTGGATGGAAAATCTGGATGGAAAATCCATCAGTCATACTGCAGAGTGGTGCGTGGTTTGGTTTGTAACATTTGGTTACAGATTTTTACTATCAATTTTTCTTGCTATTACAATCAAAGCACAAAAAAATCACAATTTGTCTTCCTGCCGTGCCTGTTCAACCATGTGCAGTGCCAAACCCAGCGTTGTTGAATAGACAAAAGCCTACAAGGGCCAATTCTTTTTTGGGTCATTCTGAATATTTAATGGCATAATTATTCAATTCCTCATGCTTTACGGTGGTCACAAACGTGTTTCGGTCTGACAGTGTTTTTGGTTGAAAGTATAAAATGCCTCCATGCCGTTTATCCTTCCCAGGTCTTTTGATGGTTGCGTGAAGAGTGTAAGTGCACATCAGACAGCTTTTTTTCACCCCGAAGATGTAAAAAGAAATCTGTATGCTGTATTGATCCTGCTGTGCCCAGTGGGCTTTATGATTAGTGCTCACCATCTCCATCGCTCCATCCACAGCGAGAGCTCTCACCTCTCCGTAGCATCTGACGATTCACAGTGTGTGTGGGGTTTCAGCATTATCAGTATGCAGCACATAATGCCTGCGGCTCTGCAAATAACTCTGTGACATGCCCTCTACCCGTCCACCCCGCCCCTTTGTTGATGTACACTTTATTGCTATATTTATGAGTAATACACAGGCTCCAACACAGTCGTTCCAATCAACCAGGGGTTGTGTAAATTTTTTCCCCACTAGCCATAAAACTTGATGAATAATTTGAAAAGGTGCTGATGCAGATGGAGCTGGTGGTCAAGTGGGTTTATCTGATTAGTTTTTAAATGTACTGTGTCGAAGTTGCATGCTACACTTGAATCTTGGGAACAAAGGAGAACGTCGGTTTGTCTGCGACTGTTAGCTTGTAAGATAAGAAAGAAGGTAGGAAAAAAAATGAAGATGTCAAACAAATTGGGATTCAAGATAACATCTCTTCGCCGCCTTTCTTTACAGAAGTAGATACTGCATCGGTCCAAATGATCACAAGCGAGTTGACCTGCAGCCAACATAAAACATAATCCTCTGTGGACTTCAGTGATTTCACCATGGAGATACAGTTACGCTCTAAGCCTGAGGAGTTGTGGGAATCAATAGTAGTTGTTTTTTTTCACCCCCAGGGGAGTGGCTTAAATCTGACAAAAGTGACAAGCTTTGTTCTTTTAGACATTCATTCACCTCAAAATGTGAATGGAACTGTATTTACATCTAAAATATTCAAATTAAACACGTGTTTTAAATGTGAGTAAGAACAGATTTTTGGTCATTTGAGGCATATCAGATTTAGGAGCAGACCGGAACAAAGGAGTTCTTCTCTGGCATCCACCGGATATAACATGATTACGGCATGGTCCTGTGTCCCACAGATCCATCAGGTGTAGTCGTGTTTTATCATTCTGAGTTAAGGTCTGCTGTTTAGGATTCCCATTGAAGTATTCTTGTGTTGTTCTCTGTTTGGAAATAACAAAGGATTAAAGTGCAACATTGTCCATCTTATATATACAAAAGTATATACGTACATATACAGTAAATACTATATATATACAGTATATGTATAAATATACATATATATATATATATATATAAAACAAAAATATTTACACACACGAACACATTCATATGCTCACATGTAGTATAGATAGAGATTTTTTGGTGAACTGCTGTTTCCAAGGGCAAGGTGCTTGCATCATGGAAAGTTTTAACATTTACATTTCCATGGCAACTGAACAAAATCACTCGACTGGTGAGGAGGATGGTGTGATATTGTCAAAAGCTACTGAGCTCGTTCTGAGTCTAGAGGAAATTGTTTCATCAAAACTTAACATTACTGCGAGGCTACTTATGAAACAAGGATACAATTACCCGACACTTTTAGCAAAACACCTGAGTCTTGTCTAATGGAAACAACACTGTTGTGTTTCTACATATGGTGAATATATTTTGTGTATGAAAAGTTCATGTATGTCATACCATTCTAAAGTCAATACCTGTTTTCCATAATTGATATTGTCTGTATTGCAAGGTGTGTGTTTGCCTCAAAATTGGAAAGGTCCCTCTTCCTGCTCCTGACACTGCAGTAAAAGCTCTCTGGCACTGACTCAGCCACTTAATATGCATGTATTTCCACCTACTGGTCAAGTAGTAACACTGCACATCCTGCTCGTGTCCTTTTTTATTTTCCAACTTGTGATAGAAATCTAAGTTACTGCTGCAAAGTAGAGATTTGGGCAGATAGTAGACATGCATGTAAAATCTTAACATATTTATATGATAGATTGCAGTCAGCGAAGCATATCACTGGCAGCCTCTGGGGTTTATAGCTGTTATCAAAAGGCTGAGACAGGTCTGTGTTGATTTGTATCCCTGCATGTAATTTGACCGGTACATCGTTTTTTTGATCCATGCTGCGAATTTCCTTTCACATAGCTCGACACAACGTGCAAGCTTTTCTTTTAATGCATTTTACATAAAGCCATCCTACTCTGATGTTCAGCTGTTGGCAATGAAATATATGGTGCCTCCCCCTCTTGTGGTTTGATGTAATATTACATTGGTTTGAAGTTGCAGCTCTTAACTGTGCCAAGTCATTAGAGCTTTTGATAACCATATTGATGCTGAGCTTGAGCTGTGCATTGCAATCTGCAATTCATGAGAAAAATATTAGTGCATGAATAGCATCACATGTTTCGAAATCTGTTACTCATTTCTGTGAGTTTAATGTGGAGTTATCTGACTGTCTGTGACCATGAAGACAATGTTTGAGAGGAGAGAGAAAAAAAAATCAATGTCAGGATTGAAGTGGTTGCCTTATTTCCTTTGGAGTGCAGGGTATTGCTGATTGAGCGTTCAGACCCATTCAGAACCAAGATTGCCTCTCCTCTTTATAGGCAGCTCCAGCTTGGATTGACTCTCAGTCTCATGATGCTGGTAAAAATAGCTTATTCTCCACAGGCTAGATTTAATTTAGCGGGCCCGTGTTTTCGCAGTGATAACTGATGGGAAGAAGTGTATTCATAACAGAGGAATGGACCCATTTTGTATATGTTTCTATTTAAAAAAGCTGCAGTTTGCAACCTCTATAACGGCTATAGCGGAAAACAACACAATACCTCACGTGGGATTTTGCATTGTGTGCATCTGTGTGCATGTGAACAATTCCCTCTACCTTTATATGTCACTGTGCATGTGTTTTTATTTGACAGTGAAGACAAGTGCAGCAATTGTTTCATGCGTTCTGAATTTTCTTCTTTAATCTCCTCCAAGGAAGCTCCTGGGCTTGGCTGCAAAGCATGGATGGCTGTGTGAGTTATGGCATGCAAGCTCTTCAGGAGGGTTTGGGAAGAAAGGAAGACTTTCTTCCAATAGTGAAAACGTATTATCACTGTGCAGAGCAAGAGCACTCCTCCCAGATACTTCCCAGATAAGAAAAAGCTACAATGTAGGACAGACAGTGTCATGCACAAGGGAGCATTGGTCCCTCAGGGTGACAGTAAAAAAAACACAGGAAAGTGTGTCTTCTCTGGCAATGAAATGGTGTGCAAGGAATCCTGGATTCATTCTTCTGCACCTGCCTGAGGGCACTACATTCATGCCTATCTTTCTTTTTCTCTCCCTCCTCTTGTGTGTTTACGTGATTGTGCTCGCAACACTCTTGTGTGTGTATAGGATAAGTGTGCTGGGGCATCATTGGGTTAAAGCTATGTGGAATGGAATTTATCAAAGTCAGTAGAGCATTGTGATGAAAGCTTTGTGAGGTAATTTCAACCATGAATATAGCCAGGGTCCATGCAAAGTAGTTAGTTTTCTCTTGCTTTTTAATGAAAATTCTCCCCAGCTATTTTGGTTAACAGGGTCTCAATATAGCTCTAGCCTTTGCTGTTTATACTGTCAGTTGAATTGGCTGGTGCCATCCATCGGCTGGGTTGTGAGAATTAAAACGATCCAAAAGTTGTTTAGCATGCTGAGAATCTGACCCGGCCTCCATCTATCTGCTGTGTCCCTCAAGACTGATTCTCCATATTCAATTTGCTTTTGTTCCATCCAGTTTCCATTTATAAACGGATTGACTCAGTGCTTTGCCATCCACCATAATCACCAAATAATTTACCTTGTTGTTATCAAGAGGCAGATAATGGAAAAAGAAAAAGAAATCCCAGTCTCAACTTTGTTAGGCCAAAGCATTACAATCAAATGCTTGAGTTGTTTCCTGGGAAACAACAAAGGAAAAAGGAAAGGCAATGCTCTCTCTCTGTATAATATGGTAATGGTTTCTTATCTGTGTTCTGTGTCTTTCTGTCCAAATAGCTTCACATACCTAAGGTCAGTCATTTATTTAATAACCCAGCACCTTACTGTAAGTGGCACGGCTGAGACCAGCTATGATGTCCTCCGCTCCTCGCAGAATGAACACAGCCCATTGCCTATTCATTTACAACCTCCAGGTAGAGCACATTATATACAATTGACATTAACTCATTACCACTATAAATGGACCACGGTAAACACATTCATGATTGCAGCACAATAGCCATGCGGTGGAGCATGATGGATGATGAGCCATCAACATTCTTTTTTTGATGGCAGATTTGCTCTAACCGTTTTCATGCTGCAGGTTTGCCAGTGTGTGAGGCAGACAGCAGCTAAAAAAAGTACGCCTCAGTACTGCTCTGCTAGCAGTCACGTGTCGGTTAACATGATTTTGATTCATTTTTTTGGCAGTGTTCAATCTGACACGTTGCAGTGTCTTGCATACACTGATGTGCAATTTCATTTTTTCATCTGTGAAAAGTTTGAACAGTCTCTAACTGGAAAATCTGATTGGATAATTAAATTCACACCATCACTGCGGATACAACATGATTAGGGGTGATAAAACTGCAGTTTCATCAGGTGCGCAGGTGAGCATGTGGCGACAGAAACAGCTTTAAGTTATGCACGCAGAGAAATCCTCCTTTCTTCTGCACACACATTCACACACACCAGAACAGAATGTTCTTAGGTTTAATATAGCACATTCATGCCAGGCTCCAGCAGAATTCACAGCACATCATTGACTGCTGTCTAAAAACCCAGTAATATATTTTCACATTTATATAAGACTTGTATAACATGATGGATATTATTGTTAAATAAATACTCCACATCATTACTTTTATTGCAATGAAAAATGCCAATCACCTCATACTATTCATCCACTTTCTCCTACACATTTAAAACACTACATATTTTTGCAAACCATTAGCAGAAATACTTGTTCAAATAGCCATTAGCTAACAAGTACTGACAATAGCATTGCTTTCTCCCACTCATACCGCTGGCTATCGAATCTGTATTTGAACTCTGGTCCTCTGCTACTTCTCATTCCTGACCACTCTGCAATTGACAACTTTTTATTTCAGTACAGTGTATGGAGGAAGGTCAGAGAAAGAACATACTGTAAGCCATTCAATGAGCAAGCTGGTGTCAAAGGTTTTTCTTCAGCTTCTTCTACTCATCTGATTTATTGTTATGGATGATGGTTTTGGCCCAGGGTTTTTCAAGTGTAAAATGCAAAGAAATCATCTGAAATGCTAAGATATAAACTTAGTTTACTTAGTACACAACATAAATTCACAAGGTTAACTTTGGATGGAAAAACATTTTTACACTGCACTGACCAAAATTATAAACGCAACACTTTTGTTTTTGCACCCAAGACATTTTCGATGTACACAAAAGCACTATTTCTCTCAAATATTGTTCAGGAATCTGTCTAAATCCGTGTTAGTGAGCACTTCTCCTTTGCCGAGAAAATCCATCCACCTCACAGGTGTAGCATATCACATTGCTGATTAGATAGCATGAGAATTCCACAGGTGTGCCTTAGACTGGCCACAATAAAAGGCCTTTCTAAAATGTGCAGTTTTACTATATGGGGGGGGGGGGGGGTTCTAGTCAGTATCCGGTGTGACCACCATTTTCCTCATGCAGTGCAACATCTCCTTTGCAAAGAGTTGATCAGGTTGTTGATTGTGGCCTGGGGAATGTCCACTCCTCTTCACTGGCTGTATGAAGTTGCAGGATATTGGCAGGACCTGGAACACGCTGTCTTACACGCAGATCCAGAGCATCCCAAACATGATCAATGGATGACATGTCCACTGAGTATGCTGGCCATGCAAGAACTGGGATGTTTTCATCCAGGAATTGTGCACAGATCCTTACAACATGGGGGCCGTGCATTATCATTCTGCAACATGAGGTGATGGTTGCAGATGAATGGCACAACAATGGGCCACAGGATCTCTCTCATGATATCTCTGTGCATTCAAAATACCATTAATAAAATGGCAGTCTGTGAAATGGTCACGTTCCAAAATCATGACATGTACACGTAATAAACGAGAAAATTGTGACATGTACACGGACCAATAAATCAAAATAACGTGACCATTTCATAAAATAGCGTGAGATTGGGTTGGAGGTGGATTGATTTTCTTGCCTTTTGTGTACATCAAAAAAGTCTTAGATCTTGGAGCTCAGCTCTCGAAAAATGGGGGCAAAAACAAAAGTGTTGCATTTATAATTTTGGTCAGCATATATATAATTATCCAAGGCTTATTACATGCCCGAATGCTTATTACTTCAGTATATTCAATCATTACATGTGTTTTAATCATTCTTTGTTCCCAACAACACTGGCCAAGTTAATAGCACTCCAGCATAATTAATACAAGATGAGTTTGTAGACACACACAGAGAGAAGGTGCATTAGCTTTGTGCCTTACCCTCAGTCGCGCTAAAAGTAGCATGTATACATTTTAATCAACAGAAACATACAAAACAGGAAAACAGAAAAGGCAAAATCAGTTCTAATCAGCAGGAACCTGACCTATTGCTCACTATGCGGTGCTGAGTAACTTGCAGTAACTGATGGAGGCTATCCACATTAGAAAGATTTTTTTTTTAAGAAGATCTACAGAGTTTGCCTCCCTAATCTCAACAGACAGACCATTCTAATGCAAGGCTACCTGGTGACATCAATTGATAGCAATGACCCTGTACGGCAATGTCTATGATTCAACAAGATCTGATGAACAGGATGATATTAATACTATAACAGTACGTATGCTAGCTGCACATAAGTGTCACCTCCCAGCAAAGATTGGACAAAAGACCCCTGGACTAGTTGCTGTTCTCCTATCAAGCTAACTTGAATGTCATTGAACTGTGAGAAGGAATCAAAGCATCTTGGAAAACACAGATACTGTATAGGGAGAATATGCAAACTCTGCCCAGTAAGGATCACTTTCCAATTTGATACCGCCTGGGACATTCTTGCCGTGACAACTAAGAGGCCATGGGAAGTCTTGCTGTTGTCAAAACAAGTAAGCAAAATTTTTGTTATGACTGAGGAGCATACTGTAGAAATTGGCAGACATTTGTAGTTTGAATTAAGTCAAACTCAACAATTAGACACAAATAATTTATTCTGTATCATGTTTAGAAAAAGTTGAGAGATGGCAGTCGTGAAAAAAAATTAAAGCAGAATTTACAAATTATTTCTCAAAGCAAGGGATAGAGAACTATAATCACCCCAGAACAAAGGTTTTTTATGCTTTAAGGTCATTCTATTTTATACTTAAAACCTCCATCCCTGCCTAATTGAATATAATTTCTCTACTTTCGCTGTTCAACGCCACAACAATGTGGGCAGGTTCCAATGCTGTTAAGCCCTTTAGAAAAACTTGTCGGTCTTGCATTAAAAGCAACACTACTGGGACGTGAAATTGGCCCTAGTTCACAGTTCCCCTTTAGTTTTTGTTGATGACAATTTATTTATTTTCAACTCACTTTAAAGCAGTTCATCTTAAAGTCTCCACTGTTATGGTTGTGTGTTTCTGTTTCCTGTTTTAGTTAGGTAGTCTGTTTTTCTGTCTTGTCTTGTCTTGCTTTACCTTGCCTTGTGTTTTCCCGCCTTTTGTGATTGTCTGCCCCACCCATTTGTTTCACCAGTTCCCAGTCCTTGTGTCACCTGTTCCTTGTTTCACCTCGTTACCCCAATGTATTTAGTCTCTGTGTTAGCCTTGTCTGGTGTCAGATCATCATATGTGACTGTTTAGTGGATTTTGCTTGCCACTGACTCTGTGTTTTACCTATTCCTGTTTTTTGGATTCTGCCTGTTCCCGTTTTGGGATTCTGTCTGTTCTCTCTCGGTTCTCTGCATTTGGGTCAGACATTCCCTGTTTCCACATGACATCCACCTTGTATTTATAATAAATTCTTCAGCACCGAAAGCATTAACTCGGTGCAATATGTATAGGATGGTGCATAGTGTAACAGCAACAACAAAAAAGTTTGTTTTATGCTCAAAAGTTTTGCGGAAGGACAAAAAATGTTGACATAATTAAATAACACTGGAATCTGTCAAGAGTATTAACTGTCATTCTACTTTTTCATTAAGAGATTAGGAAGTGGCTCGTCTTTCTGTATAGAATGGCATCTGCTGATGAGTGAAGGGCACTTATTATGAAAAATGTGTGACTCAATCTACCAGCTTATAAGACATAGACACACACACATGCACGCTCGCTCACACACACCCGCTCACACCACACTACCAGTGTCATCACTGTTACAGAGACTGGAACATTTAGTTGGCATTAAAGGAATCGCATTAAGTTGGTTTAAGTGATATTTATCCAATCGCTCTCAATTGGTTAATGTTAATGATAAATCCTCCAAGTACGCTGAAGTTAGCCATGGCGTTCAACAAGGCTCAGTGCTTGGACCAATTCTATTCTCCTTATATATGCTTACTCTAGGCAATATTATTAGGAAACACTCAATTAACTTTCATTGTAATGCAGATGACACCCAATTAAATCTATCAATCAAGCCAGACAAATCAGTCAGTTTGCTAAACTTTAGGCAGGCATAAATGATATAAACTCCTGGATGACCTACAATTTTCTGATGTTAAACTCAGAAAAAAAACTGAAGTCATTGTGCTAGGCCCTAAACACCTCCAAACTTCATTATCTAGAGATATGGCTACTCTGGTTGGTATTGCACTGGCCTCCAGCCCAACTGTCAGAAATCTAGGACTTATTTTTGATCAGGATATATCCTTTAACGCCTATCTAAAACAAACCTCAAGAACAGCCTTTTTTATCTTCTTAACAATGCCAAAATTAGGAACATCTTGTCTCAAAACGATGCTGAAAAACTAGTCTATGCATGTTACTTCCAGGCTGGACTACTTTAATAGGATTGAATTTGAAATTCTTCTCCTGACCTACAAAGCTCTAAATGGTCAAGCACCATCTCATCTTGGTAGCTCTTTGTGCCTTATTGTCCCACTAGAGCACTACGCTCCCAGAATTCCTTACTTGTTACTTGTGATTCCTAAAGTCTGTAAAAGTAAAAAGGGAGCCAGAGCCTTCCCCTATCAGGCTCCTCTACTGTGGAATCAGCTTCCGGTCTGGGTTTGGGAGGCAGACATCGTCACCACATTGAAGAGTAAACTTAAAACTCTCCTCTTTGATAAAGCTTATAATTAGGGAGTGATGAGTCGCAGCGCCCGTCTAACCCGGCCCACCTGCTTCTCGTCATAGTCGTCAGATTCATCTACCATATAATCACTAATATAATAAAACTGGAGAGAGGCAGGGCAGTACAGCCCGACCAGGTTCCTCTCTTTACCCTGTCTCTCTTAGTTATGCTGTATTAGTTATAGACTGCCGGGGGACTTCATTTGACACACTGAGCTCCTCTCTCCTTTATTGTTCCATTTGTGCGCATCTATGTCCCACAAATGCCTGTTACTAACCTAGCTCTGGGGAGTCATTCCCCGGAGTCCTTATGTTCTTTTCCCCCCCAGTATGTTTCCTTGGATCAGGGAGGCTCCAAAATCATGGTAGCAGCTGTCGCCGTGGTCATGCTACACGTCCTGTGATGCCCTGTTACATCCTGCTACGCTCTGCGGTGCCCTGCTATGTCCTGCTGAGCCTTGTAATGCAATACAGTGTCCTGCTATGCCACTACAAACTACAAACTACAAACTATAAAATACTACTACAAACTACTATTACAGTCACTGTTCCACTACCTTTTACTGTGACTGTTATAGCCACTCTTCATTTCAACCCCAACCAGCCCGTCAGACACTGCCTACCAAGAGCCTGGGTCTGTCCGAGGTTTCTTCCTAAAAGGGAGTTTTTCCTCGCCACTGTCGGACTGTTGCTTGCTCTGGAGGAAACTACTAGAACTGTTGGGTCCTTGTAAATTATGGATTGTTGTCTAGACCTACTCTATCTGGAAAGTGTCTCGAAATAACTCTTGTTATGAATTGATACTATAAATAAAATTGAATTGAATTGAATTGAAGCTGATAATCTTTTTTTTAACTAACAATAAGTGAGGAAATGTCAGTATTTTGTACTCTATATGGAATGTCATAGTTTGCAACCCACTAAAGAAATTGAAGCGACTCATGATCCA
>NW_022602580.1:0-18289 GCF_008692095.1 Etheostoma spectabile | reverse complement strand
TATGGGTGATACACCAAAACTTCACCAACTTTCCTACTAAAAATATGTGTTGTTCCTTAATGTTTATTTCAATCTGTAAATCACGATGGCTTTATTCAATATATCGTGATATGATATGTTACATTAATAATCTTGACTAGCAAAGCAAGCCCCAAGCAAGCGTGAGTGGAGAAGTAGCCTACCCTGACCATTTTTTGTTTTTTTCAAAGCTACCGTCATATTTTATGGGACACGCGTGAGTCCGGTTTTCATGGTAAATCAGCCGTCGAGCTTTCATCGCTGTTTTGTCACTTGCCTGAAGAGAAACTGCTGTCACTCACTGTTCCAGTTGCTCACCCTCATAGGAGAGAGAGCAGATGACTGTTTGCTTGAGTTCAGTGGAGCACTTTTTTAAGTACATTTTTAAGCACGTATGACAACCCCCCTGCCCGAACAATGGCAAGGGGTTATTATATGTACATGCCCCTCAGGCCATTTTACTTGCCCCGGGCCATCATGCAACCTTATTGTTGAACCCTGGACTTATTTTCCTCCAGACCCTTTACTTACCACATCTGTATCTGTATTGATTAACACTAAAAGTAAAACTAAATTTTGGGCTAAAAATGTTTTGCTCAAAGTTACCAATCTATTCATCTTCATGCCCTTCGCGCCCTAATATTGCTTTAATTTGTATAATGCAGCAGCGTTCACCATTTTCTGTGTAAATTGGGTTTGTGGCAAATGGAGATAAAATATTCAGATTTTTTTTTTTAATTCTTTGATTTAGTTTTATGTAGAAAGGATCTGCATGTAAAAATCCAAACTAAAGTCTAGTTCAGCACAAGTTCTTTCAGATTTGGGTCTCTTTTTTTTTAATTAGGTTTTTTGAGTTTGAGTTTATTTTTCAGAATCCATCTTGACTTAGGTTGGACCCCGAAAGAGCTCTGTTATAAACCTTTTTTTTGTCTTTTTGTAAAATAATCATACTTTCTAATTAGTTTTCCACATGTGGCACATTTTTGTCCTGGGAGTGGTGTTCTCACCTGACCTGTATGTGACCTGAACAGCCTTTCTCGTTTACCACCTGGATGCTGAGTGAGGAGGTTCAGTCTCTCCCTCTCCCACACAGGAAGTTAGGATTCCCTTTCACCAAAAACCACAGAAATCTGTATGATAAGCAGAGAAGAGATAGTTAGGACTCCCAATTCTCAAACAACACAGGAAGCTGTTGTGTAAGCAAGGCGGGCAATAAGAACATCCCTCTTGCAGACATGATGTCATCCAGGTAGAATTTATTTCACCCACAGGATCTCCGAGATTGCATTTATGCCGATGCGTTCCACCTCTTACCTCTTCACACAGATTGTTTAACTGCATGCAACCAAAGCTCGCTCAAATGTGATTGGTCAATACTACTCTGACTACAAGTGGAAACCAGAACACTTCCAAAACCAAGATCTTTTTCTGTTCATAGAGATTCATATTTTTGTAACTGGTCATATGTCTTTCATAATACCCATCCAATCTGCCAGACCTTGAATTGGTCTTTTAATTGATTCATGTTCTTACTCACACAAAACCTTTTGTTTTCCGACTCTCACACCCACACATTCTAATTCACACACACATAAAGTTGTAGACAGTGGATACACACATTACAGGTGCATTTACACACAGAGAATACGCTACACTGAGAAGAGTGCTGCATTGGGTTTTCTTCAGGAAGTGCGGCTCCTCCAAAGCTCTGGTCAGATGAAAGGCAAAGAGCTGCATCGATCGCCCAGAGCGGGGTGGGGGGTGATGGGCGAGTGGTGTGTGGTGTGTGTGTGTGTGTGTGTGTGGTGTTTGGGTGTGTGTGTGTGTGTGTGTGTGTTGGTGTGTATTGAGGGGGCAGAGCCTGTGGTGTGTCTGCCTGATGCAGGGCTGCCAGCCAGGCGAGGAGCAAAAGCCAGAGGGTCCGGTGGGCTGAGAGAGGGGGGCAGCGAGTTGTCGCTGTGGCCCCATGGCTCCACCGTAACCCCCTGGCCCCTCAGTGGAGAATGTACAGCATGTACACACACCCAAACACGCATGCATGCACACACAATACCAGCACCAGTCTGCTTTTGTTGATGAGAGCTGTCAGAAGGAAACAACATGGCTAAGAGACACACACAAACACATAAAACATTTTTCATTCAGTTATCTTGGGTTACTTTTAGGACTCAGCATCTTTTGACATTTTTTGATAGAGATTTTTCTAGACCATTTTTGGTTTAATGTAAGTTATTTTGTGTTATCTAAACACAAACAGCTGCACAAGAACTTATTTAAATTGATCTAAACCAGATTATGAATCTGGCCACATATTTAAGATGCCAACTTTCAGTACTGGACAGTTACTGACACTGTGTGCTGTGGACACATTTTGTTCAGTACCAAAATGTAATGAGATTGAACACCCAGTCCTAGTTATTTTAAAACTGAATTTGCTTTAATATATCTTTTCATGAAGTTGATTTCCTGACAGCTGAACAACAAGGACACCTTCTATAGCAATACTATATTGAGTTATTGATGAACAGTGTTGGGAGTTGCGTGTTACAAAAGTAACGCAATTACAGTAATGTATTGCTTTTTTGCTGTAACGCAGTAATATAACGCATTGCTAATAAGATTTTGGTAATATTATACCCGTTGCAATATCTGTAACACTCAAAATTAAGAGGTGTTTTATATTTTTAAAAGGGCACCAGAGGAAAAAAACAACAACATTTCATCAGCGGTGGAAAGTAACTATACCATACTTCAATACAATTGTAAGGTAGCCTTCTTTTAATTGAGGTTTCCCATTTATCTCCTACTTTAGACTTCTACTAAGTATTGAAAGTTGGCTAAAGATGAGACTTTGTTGATCATGTGCTGAATTCACAAGCTACCTGCCAAGTCTTAGCCTACTTCCGCGGTTATTTTAGTGAAAATAACTCAAAAGTAACACAAAGCGTGTAAAGCTTTACAATTAAAAAGCAGTAATATTATAAGATAATTAATTACTCCCAAATGACAGTAACTAGTAACTTGCCCCACCTGAATAGCAAAAACCCTTTCCCTTTGCTTATTTTTACCTTTTCAGCTAAAACCATGAAACTTGTTTACCATTTCTAAGCCCTCAAACAACAGAATTGCATGCAATTTGATGGGATTCTACCCTTTTAAACATAAACAAAGCTGAATTTAGTACTGGAAATGTGAGTCGGTCTTATACTCTTTTAAGTAAAAAAATAAGTAAAGTTCTTCATGAAAAAACTTTACTACTAATAGCTGAAACTGAAAATCTGCAGAAGTACTATAGACTGTAAATTAATTGACAATGCATCTGGTTCCGCGAAGTGCTGCAATGAGGAAGTGCCTTAAACCGGCATTCAGTCTGAATTCCAGCAGGGGGCACCACATGCAGAGTCATGTAAGAGCTCCTCCCTCACTCCTCGCTCTCGTCTAAAATTGTCACAACCGCAACCAGGATGGCTCTGGCCCTAAAGGCAAACTCGATGACGGATAGCAGATCTCTATGAACCAAGGGGTGATGTCACACATGCTCTGTCCATTAATATAAGTCTATGAGAAATACATAACATTAAACTGTGAATAGTCACACCTCCTCTAGGCGTTAGGCGGTATCGCAATGGGCACACTATAAGTGACAACCTTTTCTGGATGGGCTGTTTAAATAAATAAGTAACAATTGACAGACCATTATTTTACATCTCAAATCATGTGATGTGAGCAGCTACTGACTCATATTGCAGTCTTGTCCCAATGCTCCGTCTGTGTTTCTCACTGGAAACAACCCGTGTCAAATAAACCACACTCTTTAGAGGTTAAGGTTTGACCTGTGAGTACATAATTTTGTGTTTTGTACTGAAAATATGTAGAAACTGTTGCATTGTAAAAATTCACCCTCAGTGTCTTATCAAATTCATTTGAGTCAACACATGCCCATATGTGGACTTGGGCTGAGCGTGTCCAACCCGCTGTGCTTCGTACCCCCGGGGACAGATCGGCCAGGGCGGCTCGCTAATTGAAATGTGTTGGCGACTCATCAACGTCTCGGCTCCAGTTTCAGGGCTATTTCGAACCGCAGTGCTGATTGCTGGTTTCACATCACACAGGGAAAAAAATCAATAGTAGCCGCCTGAGCTAGGGTTTATTCTTTACAGGCAGACATTATGTATATATGCTTTGCAGAAGAGGATTTGCTACTTATCATTTGTCATTTTGTATTTGCAGATCATCCTGAGATGTAGAATATACAACATATCTAAATTTCTTAGAGAGACAACGCTTGTGAATAGTTAAAAAAAATATAATGCGTTTTGAATTTCCAGATCCAGAATACTGTTCACAGGCTGGCCAGCCAAGTAATTTCCTCAAAACTTTTCTTGTGTTACTTTTTGCATGTTTTCAAATAAGATAAACACTCTTGACCTCTGGTTAGCACCAAAGGGGCCTCATTATGAAATAGTGTCTCCTTGTAATTTACAGGGACTTTGCTTGTGCTTTCAGCGCAGCACAATCCAAAGAGCAGAATTTTTTGCCATTTCCCAAAGGCATCAGTGTGCTTGTAGATTTTTTTTATTTCAGTGTAGATTGGTGGCTACTAACACTTTGTACCAAGTGATCATTTTGCAGTTCAGTGAACAGAATATGACTAATTTAACACTTCTAATTGAAGGAATACTTAATTCCTAAAACAGCTAGTTGTGTTATCTTTTTTCTTTTAACATAATGAAGTGATACTTTGAAATTTCTTTCCAACAATTTGGTACACACTGTTTCCACCTTGGTCCCCCAATAAATATAATTAAATCTCTCAACATCATTTACCATTGAATTCTTTACCACTTTGTTACTCAATTTTTCTGCTATGCATTTAACTACATAACCCCACAACAATGTCTGCCTTTGTAGTGATGTTAATGCTGGCCATTGTTTTGATCTTTTGTTGGATTCCAGGGGCCTAATTTAGGTATTAAATTCTGGTCATATATGGCACTGCCCATATCAATGAGTTCTGTTCTTATTGTATTGTTTGAAATCACTAAGTCGGATCTCTTGAAGGCTAATGTAGCCTACTATCTGGGCTTTGGCTGCTGGTGCTGCTACCCTTCAAACACACAGTGAGCCCTTTGAAAATGGATTGCGGAAGAGATAAGAAATAATTTATGTTCCTATCACTGCCTCACACAAATATGGTGGGGAATACTGTGCCAATAACTCCCACAAACTCAGAGAGGCACGCTATCTTTTACTGCACAAATTATTAACGGCGCTGGGGAGGAAGGGGAGACGCTGTGCATTTTTTGCAAGATAGACCTGGCTCATTGCTTGTTGAAGCTTTGAGTTCACCAAAGTGCTTTATATTCAAAGACAAGGAATCCTGAAGTGAAAAACTGAAAAAAACAATCATGTAGGATTTTTAAATTGTATCACTTCGTCATAATGTGAGTAAAAGTCAAATTTAGATAAAATGACAGGCTGACAAAATTATTACTGCGTGCGTGCGTGTGTGTGTGTTGCTGTCCATGTGCTGTGTGTGTAAACAGGGAAAAGAAGGAGGAGAGGAGGGAGTCCAAAGGGAGTGTTGAGGGAGGATACTCGGGGTCGGGTGTCCGCTTGCCTCTGTCGGCTGGCGTTGACAGCTATAGACGCTGGTCTAAAATGAGAATCCTCTTGGGCCGCCTGCCTGCCCATCCAGCAAGAAAATAAATCCCATGTGGAAGAGCCGCTGTGTGGGATCACAGACAGCCGCCTGACCCCCCAGATCCGCCGGGGGAGGCCAAGGGCGCCGGCACGACAGCATAACCCCCCCTCATCCCCCACTCCCAGGGTTTAATGTTACTCTGCCTGCTTGCCAACTCTGAAATTCTGGAGTTAGAGGACTGTGTTGGTCCCACACTAGTTCAATTTTTTGGGGGGAGTCTTTGGACGAGTGTTTGAGCGAAGATTTAGCTTTAGGCCTAGGTTATACCACAAAAATAGCACCAAGGTCTCTGTGATTACCGGGTCAAAAATTGTTTGAAACTTAAAACGAAGGGGAAATTTGACTTAAACCTTATTGAAAAAGGGGCTGCTGCTGGTGTTCAGAGACTGCACACAGTGGCCAAAAAAACACCGCCTAGTGAGCAATTAGAGACACATACTGAGAATAAAAGGTTTTGAAATATGAAGTGGTGTTTAGCACGACCGCCAGATGGAGGGTATTGAAATGCCAAATTTAGTGATTTCTCTTGTCAGAAACTCAGTACTCTGATCCACATTTTTCCCCTTCTAATGTATGCTCTTTCGCCTAGCTGCTAACACAGTACATTTATAGCCCAGAGACTGTATCCCCTGAAACATTTTCTGATATTAAATTCCACAAATTCCAACTTAGCAGAGCTAAACTCTTTCCAGGACCCCTGAGACATATCATGACTAGATGAAATGAGAATGAGTCAGCAAGAGGTAGCAGGGGAGCTAATAGCTTTAACGAGTATTAATGACTACAACAGAAGGTTGTCCTGAAGCAAGTGTTGGCTAGCTTTTTCTGCTCCGATTTTCTCAAATTGCGTATAAATGGGAAATGGTATAAAGAGCAGAGAAAGATAAAAAACGTCATCCACTGTAATGTGTAGAGTACTGTGGCAATGTGACGTCTTCATCAGAGCCCAGATATTTGGTACATTACGTCTATTTTGCCAATACAAGTCATGCACCCTTTATGGACCTTTATGCAGTGAGGCGGAAGTAAGGTTGTGAAAGTCTGAGTGATGGGTTGGGGTGTGCAATTAATATTTGTTTTTTTTATAACTAAACTTAACCACAATATCCCCCTAAACTTAAAGCTTTAGTGGATAACCTTTTTTTTATTAATGAACATCTGTTACATTCAAGCCATTGCCAAATGAGTTGATTGAGCTAATTAAGACTATCAGCTCCAAACAACTCTCTCAGTATTTCTCAGCATGGCCATGTTCAGAAACTGGTGTTGCCCTGTGACTTTTGTGCGCAGAAAATCTAGTAAAGATAATTACCCCTTTTGAAGAGTCTATCATGTTTTGATCCTCTGTGTCCTCCTTGATGACTAGCAACTGCATGGAGGAGTGGTTGAGGTGGTGAACCATCACAGAAGGTTTGTATCATTTGGATGCGCCGGCAGTTTTGTAGTCAATACTTAGAATTCCTCATGGCGACAGAAACTACACACTATAGCTTTAAATGTTTTAGTTGCCTAACCCTAACAGACCTAAACCATAGTTTCTTTGCCATAACCACATTTTTCACTAATATCAACCACACCACAGTAGTTGCCATGTGCAGATATCAATGTATCAATGAATTTTATATTTTAATTACATGAGCATCACAAATAATATTCAATTCCTCTCCATTCGGGTGGTGATAGCAGACTTCGGAGACAGATATCTTGAGACCTGTTTAAGTTGACCAATCTATTAGCGTGGCTCGATAGCACTAGAGTTGTTCAGTACATGTACAAACAATCTCAATGAATCTTAAGTAAATGGACTATACTGAATCACTATTGTCACTGACTGAATCATAAGCTTTGAGGAGTGGAGCTCCTCTCACTGGCGGCTGCACGGTTGTTAAAAGACCACTAAAGCCACAGAAACATAATAATCTGACAAATCCTTCGTAGATAAATTTGCTGCAGAGCTATTAACCTTATGCGCAGTGTTGCATAGGACAGCATTGTATTAAACTGAACGTGACACCTTGGGCTAGCAGCAAACTGAGCGTAGGCTTCTACTGAACTGAAAGTTGTGTGTACGAATGGTGATGCGTTCACCTACTGTAGTACTCACTGAACTGCATTTGAACTGTGATGTAACTAATTATCTTAGGAAAAAGTTAACAAACTACAGTAACTGTTAATCTTTGACTCTAAGACAACAAAATGATCTGAATTGGCAAAGCAATTTGTGATGCTAATTTCTAATTGGGTGAACTGGCTCTTAAAATATTGATTTCAAATTAAGAATCTGAATCACAGAGCTGTTGGATGTTCTCTAGGCTCCCCCAAAGTCTATAAAAGTAGAACTTGTGGGTTAATGTTCACCAATGGGTTTCAGTCTCCAGTGTTTGGCTAAACACTCCAAGTTAAACTTAAGTTATTTCTGTTTTTTTAATTCCTTCAGCGTCTTTTCATCTCTTATATTTGTTTGGGGAGAACTAGACAAGACATAGGCCTACTTCTTAGGCTTTCTAAAGAAAACCATACTCTGCTTTAAATAGTTAATTACTCTCGCTGTGTCTCTGGCGGTGTCTGATGGGGGGGGGGACGACTTCTGTCTTCTTGCTTTTTTTTTTCCCAGTAGGGGCAGACTATATATTTTGCAGCTCATGTCTGAAAGGCTGGCTCCAAGACTAGGGGTGGGCTTTCGCTCTCTGATGGTTTTCCAGTGAGTATTTGTCAGGTCAGACTGTGCACCGCCCGGCGGTCTCCGCTCCTCTCCCCGGGTTATTTATTACCTCTCTCCCCCGCCGGCAGCGCTGCGGCTTCGGGGCCGCTGCCAACAACGGCGCAGAGGCGGGGGCCGCGTTAGGGGGTTCCCGTGGGCCGATGATTAGAAAAGAATGGACATGAAACGCAGGATGAGGATGGACAGAATTTCAGGCTTATTACTGTACATGGCAAAGTAACCTTCTCTGACATGTGCAGACTGATCTGAGAACCAGGAGTGGACTGTTTTTTAGTGTGAAACTCCAACCTAGTGAAACATTGTATGTCTGAAAGTATAGTATCACCATTAGTGCTGCAATAATTACGGTAGGCCTACTCAATTAATTGATTATAAGAGCAGCAGAAAATGAATTGCCACAGTTTGATACTTTAAAGTCAAATCAAAGGATTTTGTATCACAGTAAATCAAATATCTCTGTGGGTTTGGACTGTTGGTCACATTAAACAAGCAATTTGAAGAGGCACCATGGAATCTGACTTATGATGGGCATTTTTACTTTTTGCTGACATTTTGTAGGCTAAATTATTAAATTAGCAATCACAAAAAATGAAATCAATCACTATAGTTTGTCCATGATAATGTTGATCCATAATTCTGCCATACAGACAATTTGCATTATGTTGGAAGACAGCCATTTACATTATGTAAACCAATCTACATTATTCAGTAGCTGTGTACTGAAAGGAAAAGTTTTTTTCAAAGTGGCAAAAAAAAGGTATTAAACATGTATTATTATTATTATTATCATCATCATCATCATCATCATCATCATCATCATTATTATTATTATTTAAGTCATACAGAAAAACTGGCAAAAAATAAAGAAAGAACAGTGGAGTTAAAAGGTCTTGAGAAATAGAAGAAACATAATATGAAGTTGGTGACAGTTTAACATTTCTGTGTGGCATAACATTAGTTTAACATAATGTTGATAACACAATGGAAGGAACCATGATGTCTCTCAGTATTGCTGATTTGTCCCACTATCCTAAAAACTTTGAACGGCTGGATTTTGTTTTGTTACTTGATAGATTAGTTTTCTTCCTGTGGATATTCATGAAATCTGCTAATACTACAAATACAGAAAATGTCAGTTTAAAATCTTTATGGTTTGGTGTTATACCCTGAAAACACTCACCACATGAAGCACAGTTGAAACTACATTCTGTAATAGAAAGAGAAACTAGATGAGGAGACATCAGTGTCTCTGTGATAGTTGGTATATTTGCATTTTGAGAAACAGGCTCGCATTTTCTCATATCATATTAAATATTATAGAAAATATTAAATATAACTAGACTGTCAGATTCCATGCTTGCAGGGTTGTTTCTCTAAATTGTTCTAAAATGTAAATGGAAAAGAAGTAAAACATGTTTCTGTTGTGCCATGTGAGAACACATAGGCAATGTGAGCAGAAGTAACTGGCTAAACATAGCAAGATACATTTTTAAATGAATATATTTATGTTCTGGTATTGGTATTTCCTAATTCATTGTAAATTCATTGGGTTTAAGAGCAGGTATTTCTGTAGTTTTTTCTGTCTTTTAAGTTAGACAAGACTCTGCCATACTAGTAAAAGAAGTAAGAAGTAAGAAAAGGTTGAGGTAGAAAGGTTAAATAAGATTTCCCCATCACATCAAGCACTTTTATGAAAGAGACACAAAGGCTGATGGAAAAATCTACTCAGTTTACAGCGAACCGATTTATAAAGATGTGAAAGTTGAAGTGTCGTCACTGTACAAGTTTGGGGAACCCCTCCATGATGAGCCATCGAGAATGAGTCACGATCAGGGACGAGGAGTGGGTGTAGGAGTGGGCATGGGTGTCCCCTGTATGAATGGTTTCATCAGGGCTCTCCTGATGGTGCAACCTCCAGCACCAACGCATGCATCAACAAGGTTTCCATCGAGACATTTCGATGTGGTAAAGGCTGGTTTGATAACGAGAGAATCAAAGAGCTTCTCATCTCAAATGTAGTGTTCCACTTCCTAGAAATGGCTTTTATAAACACACGCCATAAATGTCAGCAGTTCATGATTTATATCACTGCTTCTGTCAGTGCACTTACCTACATGTGGAAGTGACATTATTGTTTAGCTGAAAAATGTTGCCTTCTGATTTCATTTTTCAGACTGTTTCCTTTAAAAGTAGCTTTTGGGTAATTGATTTTTTTTTTGTGTAGCTGTGAGTGTAAACCTGTTTTGGGCTCTTCCTCATCCACAAACCCACTAATTCCATTACATTCCCTTCAGACATCACAGCTCCTCAGTTCCAAAAGGAGAAATGCCAAACTACGGTCCGTCAGTCTTTGGTGAGGTAGCTGGCATGTGTTTTTGTAAATGTCTGCTGTGTATGTTTGCCCGCCTGGTCCTGGCTGCAGGCTTTATACCAGTTCTGGCCAGGCTGTGGTCTCTGGCCTTCTCGTGCACTGCTTCCGCCTGCGGTGTGGCGTGCCTTCTTCCTGTGTGTCAGAGGCAGTTTGCCTGATTTATAGGCCCCTGACACACTGTGCTTGGACCCCACCTCTGCTGCTGGAATGGCTATTCCATGTGTTGGTGGTAGATCCACCTGGGTGGTTCTCCACTGATGGGGGTCAGATGTGGTCCTGCTCACAAGCTCCAGAAGCTCAGGGGAACATGCCCTGCAGACAGTGTGGAGAGAAAGTGCTTTTAGAAAATGTGGTTCCAGGCTGAGGTTTTAACTTCAGTTAAAGCAACATGTTTGCAGCAACTGTTGCACATATTGATATGATCTGTTTTTTTTTATATTCCATATCTACACATGCTTGACACCCAATATTTAATCAAAATACAAGTCAAGGAAGATTGACAAAGGTTAGGTTTTGGTTGGTGCTAGAGTGTAACTTGTTAAAGAACCAAAGCACTTTGGTTAAGGTTAAGCTAAATTGTTAGCCATAGTTAGTTAATTTCTGAAAATAACTTGAGGTGTCAAGAGTCTATGGCACATCTCCTCTGACCCACCATTTTGCCATTTCTTCATTTTTGTAATATCTGAACATGCATCACACTCTGATGTTGAAGTATTTTGCAATTAGAAACATGAAAAGTTTAACACCTATTGCACTTGGTTATCAACAGGTTTCACAGTGCTTGTCATACTTCAAAAATGGGTTTAAAAATCCCAAATATAACCCCTGTCTTAAAGTTTTGTGTTGTTTAAGTACAGTATGTTTTTGTAAAACATTTTGACATAGACAGCTCTGCACACACTGTTGGACAGTGTTAGGCCCGGTTTACACGAGACGCTCGTGGGTAAAAACGTAAAAGAATATTTATCAGATGTGCCTCTCATTTGGATGCTGACTGCGTTTTTGGGGCTTAAAATCACAAAAAAGTGAAACCACCCTCCAGAGTGGGAATCTTAAAAACGCTTCACTATTGCATTCCTGTCTACAAAATGCAAAAGTCTGAAGACAGTGGTGGGGAGAGACAAGAAAAAGGCGTTCAGCTAGTCTTTTGTTCTGGAGTAGGTTACAGAAGGCTCCTGTTATCTAAAGAAATTTTAAGCAATGGCTAAATATGTAAATGATTTTGACAATGTGGATAAGGTTGTCAAAGTTCGATGACCATATGTAGGCTATTCCTTGGAGCCAGAGTAGGCAACAACAATACGAATGAGAGAAAGAGAGCGAGAGCGCAAGAGGCAGCGGGCAGAGGAGGGTCTGCTTCACCCTCCTCTGCCCTCTGCCTCTTGCTCTCAAGCAGCGGCTGAAGGGCTGCGAGGCTCAGGATATTGGTAGTGCTCCATGGGTGCTTCGCCATGTTTGGTTTCCTGCTACTAGGGAGAGAAGTAGAAGAAAGGTTGTAGGCAGGCGCGCCAACTTGGTGGTGTTGGGCTGCAGTGCTTCACACTGCCACCTAGCCACCTGGCGTGCATACTACATTGAATTTCACACAATTTTGCATCAAACAGATATCCCCCCAAAACGCTCTTCTAAACACAGGATAAAAAGTGATAACGCAACGCCACTTTTGTGCTTTCTCTTCAGATTGTTTTTGTGTAAACATAGCCTTAGAGCTTGCTGAACTGGCCGTAGCAGGTTGGTGGGCAAGGTGGTGCCAATGTAAGTGAAGTATAACAAAGAGGGGGTTGAATTTAGACACACAAGGCAAACACGGTGTGTGGACCTGCGACTGATGTCATGGGTAGATTTGGTGACCTCTGTGACCCTGACCACCTCTATGTTCAAAGGTGAAGGTCTGGTTTAAGGCTGTTATTGTTAGTGTTTGGCTTTTAAATGATTATAAAAGACCAAGTTAATGTATTGGTAGAATTGTATACATGTTGAAACTATTTGCCTGTAAGCTGGAAGCCTGGTTTAAGTCTGGTATTAGTGGGATTTATAATAATAATATAATAATAATAATATAATAATAATAAATGGTTGTCATATTGGGGGGTAAAATGTATGATCTTTGTAAATTGTAGATATGAAGACACAGCTGTTTAAACCGAGTTTTAAGTTCAGTTGCATCGGTGGAAATGAGTTTACTTCCTCATGCTCAATGATGGTTCCTCCATTTTACGCACTGAAGCGCCGTCCCTCGCAGTCCCCTTCTTCCTGTGGCTCTCGCCGAGCCTCCGCTGTTTAAATGGGCCAAGTTGAGAAGCGGCGGAGAGTGCAAATCTTGTTTGGTCTGGGTCTGTGAACTTCAGCGTGACTTCAACGACATACAAAGGGGTTAAAAAACAACTCTTTCCAAACTTCCAAGTGTATAATGCTGCGCAAATAATTAGAAACATCAAGCTTGATATGTTTGGCAAGTGGTTCTAAATAATGCCATATGCCAGGTTTAAGTAACAGGAAAAATGTGCCATTATCAGTTTTTTTTTTATTAGTCTTTATTCGCTGTGAAATTGTATCTTGGCCACAGTTGGTAAACTCCCCATAGCTGAATCGATTTGCGCTGTTTGTTTTTAAAGCAGTGAGTTGCTTTAAAATGTTGCCTCTAGTCAGTGGATATACAGCCTATAAAAACAACCTCTTCTAATTTCCCCAGAGGCGAAGAAATAAGAGACATGACGCGTAACTGCGACTGGTAATGATCACCGTAGGTAACATAATGTCCGGGCTCAGGGCTAACCATGTCAGGTATTACAGAGCGAGTGTGATTAAATGTGGGAGGTAGGAGCTGCGAGGCTGGCGGAGAGCGCTGCTGTCGCTGCGAGCTGGAAACTATTGAATGGGAATCTATCCGGCAACTTCACCAGACGGCTGTCTCACGGCGACACGGGGGCTCTGCGTAAAACCAAGCGGCGCGTCTCCAAGTCTGGGTCAGCCCAACTCACAGACGGAGAGGACGCTGAAGTGGATCGGGCGAGCAGATTTTACTTGTTTCCGGCGCTCAGCTCCCACTAACATGCCTGCCATCAAAAAGGAAAGGCTGGATGGAGACGAGATGGCATTGAATGCGTTCAACCAGTCCGAATACCTGGCCCCTTTAAATGCCACTGCTATCCCGTGGTGACCCCGCATCCGCCGCCCCTACGACCAAATTTTCGCCCATCACCGCGCGTACTTGGGGCTCCACGACTCGGCGCTGCATCACCAGCACCTCCACCATCACACGGACGACTTAATGCTGGAGAGGTTCTCCTCCATCCCCGACTTTCAGCCCTTCTTCGACAACGGGGAGGTGCATCGAGGGGGAGTGCGGGGAAAACAAGGCTTTGCTTTATATCAATAAATTGTGTCAAGGTAGTAAAGGACCCTCAATTAAATACAGGGGCGAGTGGCAACCCCAACGAGTTCCAGTTCGTCAGTGGACGAGAGACTGCCAAAGACTGGAAACGGAGTATTAGACACAAAGGTAAGAACAACCTTCGCTGTCCTCACGGTTCATTGGTAGAGAAGGATATCTCGCCGTCAATTAAACAATTTTAGACGCCGCTTATTCTGGGTACAAACTTGGGTCCGTGGTTCGGTGCTTAGTTGGAGTGAAAGGGGTACAGTATCCAGAGCGTAAGGAGACAGATGAGAAAAGGCGCATGTCTCCCACATACCTTACGAAGCTCTGACACACAGTTTGGGCTGCGAACCGGGGATTTGGAGTTGGCTGCACGGGGACTGAGGTGAAAAGTTAAACATATATAATCATGTGGACTGTTACATATTTTTTCCCTCGTTAGGGATGAATCGTTCGGTTGAGTGCAGCTGCACGTGTGCATGGGTGTGACACTTTAACGCATCGCATGGTAGTTTGAGATATACTGTATGTTTTGAAAATTTGCGTTTTGTTTGTACTATAAACGTCCAGTTTGGGGTAAATGTGAGGATTTTACAACCACTTGCAGTTTCAACAAATAATAATTGTAGCTGCTTTATCCATGTATGAATTTTCTAGGTGTTTGTTAGACATTTTCCGGTACAATAACTTGGCAGGAACACAGTGATACTGCTCCGGTATTTATATGTAGACATTTATACCATAGTAGTTAATCCAATAATTTGCGTGGTGCCCACACACAAACACAACACACACAAAACACACACACACAACACACACACACACACACACGGTTAACTTAGGCAGAACTGACATGCGTTAAGATGTGTGGTGGCAGGGTGTCGCCCCTAGGTCAAAGATGGTAGCCTAATAGTTTAATATACCGATTCCTACAGACAGATGCCAGTAGGATGCTGTCTCTGTGACTCACCACACTTGACCTGTTGGTAGAATTAAACTTTGGGGCAAAAATATACAGAGATGACTCCTCGGATATATATGTGTTGATTGGATGATTTTTGACAAGATTTGACTTTGAGCCCTGAGATGCTGATGCTGAAGTTGATAATACCTTATCACATGCTGTGTCATAGATGAGATGAGTTCACTGGCTGGGATAAATGGTTGGTAGTATTCACTAAAAGTGTTTCTCTTGTTGTTTTTTTTACTTTTTCAGGGAAAAGTCTCAAGACTCTTATGTCCAAAGGAATCTTACAGGTGCACCCTCCAATCTGTGATTGTCCTGGTTGTCGAATTTCTTCTCCAGTGGTAAGAATATTTCATTTTCTGTCAATGTTTTATTTTTGTTTCTGCTCAGCTAAAGTGATGATAAATGCAATGTATTTGCTTAGCTGTTATATCAAGCCAAGTCAATTTTATTTATAGTGCATTTATTTAGCTCATAATTACAAAACTGCCTCAAAAGTATTTCAAATCTGTACCCTCGTCATTAATGTTTTTATTCATTCCATATAGACCATATATCCTATTATTTAGATTTAGTTGAGCTTGTTTGAAAGCAGGACTAGGCATATTAATATTTCATTGCCATATTGTGTTGTCACCCAGCTTCACATATGTGCAATAGTGGGTGAGGTTTGTTGGAGCATTGTCTCTCTGTAACCTTGATGGTGAAGACCCTACAGGCACACGTGTCAACTTTGATGGTAATTTTTCTCAGCATGAATATCAAATCCACTTTCCGCCTTTCACTGATGCAGAGTATCAAAGTGCCTTTTATTCAGAGGCATTGAGCTGTCTAGTGTGGCTGTTTGACGTTAGGTGTTGTTGGTCAGGATCTTCTGTCCCATTAAATCAGTTTCCTCACCTGGTTGCTAAACTTTTGTTTGCCTAGTGCTTCCCTCAGGGCTCTGCCATGGCCACGAGGCCAAACCTTGAGGCTTGAGGCCTTACAGGTGTGTCATGATTACAGCATCACTACTACTGTGTGTGTGTGTGTGTGTGTGTCAGCTTTGAGTAAGCACACTGCCGGCTCACCGTCGCCAAATCTGTTCACACAGGTGCAGTGGGTTGTGAGTGTGTATGTATCTTTGCGTGTTTGTGTGTGTGTTTTTATCACCACGGTGCGCATCTGTCGTCGCTTCCAAAGCACTAATCTTGAGGGAAGGGTGTAAGAGGCTTAGCGAGCTACTGAGCGTGGCTACTGCTGATTATTGTGTGCGAGGCACGCAAGGCAAAGGCGGTTTAGATAAGCCAGAGGTGTTTGAGTGATACAGGTGAACTGGTGACATTTTTCACAGCCAAGAATAAAGACCTGTACCCTAACACTAGGGTTCAGCCTAACAAATTACCTGAGGGCGGTAGGGGACAGGAACAACAGATATGGTGGAAATGTTCATGTCTTATATTTTTTTTATTTGAGAATCTAACCGTGTTTGCGTATGGCTCATCACAGATATCCGAGTGATTGGCTTTTGCCTTACTATGGTTTGTACGGTTCCACTTAAATTACAGCTGTGACAGAGTAAAACTTTGTTTTTGACGTAAGCAGGGTTATGAAAGCTTTAAGGTTGTTGTAGCCTTCTCTCCCTCCCCTGTCTGGTGGTGAAGCCTGAAGTCTAACTCACCAAGTGAATACCACTGTGACGCTTTCTCACACACACACACACACACACACAACACACACACACACACACACACACACAGACACACACACACACACACACAGAGAGGATAAGGATGTTGGCGGCGGTGAGGGTTAGGTAGTGGAGGGAGGGCACTGGGACTTGTATGGCCTGTACTGGCGTCTCTCTCTCTCCCCACTGACTCCCCCTCAGGGCATGGCAGCCAGCACTCCCTCACTGATGAGCTCTCACACACACACACACACACACACACACACACACACACACGCACACCGCCACACGCACACGCACACAAACACTCACCCACACACACACACACACACACACACAACACACACACACACACAACACACACACACACCCACACACACCACACACACACTATATGCCTGCCTACTGACACAAATTACCTCATGCAGTCATTTATTTTGTAAGGTTGACAGCTGAACTTTGAGTGATCTTGTTTTGCTATAGGCATTAGGCAAGCGATCATAAAATAGTGCAGCAGCTGGTGGGAAGACTTTTCACCTGCCTGCTCAGAACTTGTGGAAGTTAATTTGCAGTGTTGGCCTCTGGCACAAGCTGTTTATAACGACACAACACACAAACTGAACTGTGTTACACTCAACAGTATAACATTTAAGTGTTGATAATGTGGTTTCCACACTCTGATATGCTATGACAACTAGCTGTAAAGGTGTGTTAGCTTTCTATTAATCCTGTTATATGTGATTGTCAAGTACTTAAATGAGTTCTCAGTTTTAAATTGTGATAAAAGGTGTCCCTTGAAGTGTTAGATGCTATATGCTCAATTGTGAATGCATGTTGAAGACTATTCTCGGCCCTGTGTGTTTGTGTTTTGTCTGAATATTCTACTTTGCTACTTTTAGCTGTGACTCTATGCGTGCATGCCTGTGATTATTGTACGTCGACAATGACTGGCGGACTTGCTGCTTGCTGTGTGTGCATGTGTGTGTTTGTGCGTTGTGGGTGTCCCTCCCGGGAGAGCTGGGCTTCCTCTGCTCTGTTATTTCAGCGGAACTGGCGGAGGCGGGAGGAAATTACACTCCTCTCCTCCGGCTCGTAAGACCTCCTCCAATCAAGGGCTCTCTTGCAAAGAGAAATTAAACACACAAGCATGCACGCACACATCTACGCACGAACACAGACATAGACAATTTTGGCAATAACTTATAGTCTATCTCACTACATTTTTCATAATGCCACTTCCAATAGTGGTATGAGAAAAGATAATTATAAAAAGGGGCACCATATTGACTGAATAGCAGAAGTTAGCTGTTATGTGAGGAGGAGTTATCTTCAGATAAACTACCAACTGTACACTGCTTTTGTTTAATGTGTTGTGTGTTGTGGCTTGCATGTGTGTTGCCGAGGCTATGTTGCCATGGTAACACCGGAATCAGTCATTGGCCCAAAGTGTGCACAACTG
>NW_022602579.1:0-36793 GCF_008692095.1 Etheostoma spectabile | reverse complement strand
TAACTTTGTCCTCAGAATTCGCCATGTTGTCAGGTGTTACATTTTGAGTTGTTTTGTGTGTATTCAAATTTGAAGTGGAATTTGTGTGTATGGCTTAAAAACAGATTTTTGATACCAACCCATCTTTTGTGAAGCAAGTGGAAGGGGAGACCCTCTAATGTAGCAAAAAACCTGTTTGGGCCGCAGTGTCCCTTTAGTACACATAAACCCGGTATGTGTGGTGTGTGTGTGTGTGTGTGTGTTGTGTGTGTGTGGTACACAGAGTGTGAATTGTTAATTTCCCCACTGGGGATCAATAATCGTATAGATAGATAAAAAAACAATGTAATCTTGGAAAGGACATCCACAAAAGAGATCAAAACATTTACAAAAGCATAGGAAAAAAAAACGCCAAAATGTCGACAACGGCACGTTGAAACACATCATTCAACAAGCGCCCGCCCCCCCCCCCCCCCCCGCGGCCACGCTGTGATCCACAAATAGACCGAGTGCCTCAGAACTGCACATGAAGGGAAGGGACAGTGGCCATGGGGGTCCCCGGAGACGTCCCCAGAGACGTGACCTGGACTCTCAGGATGTGGAGTGGAGAGACCGATGAGAAAACCAGAATCAAACCAGACCAGTCCTGGGGCTGAACTGTTTTTTATCCCCGAATGGGCTGCTTTCTTATACTGATTATTTAAAGGGCTTCACAGCCAGTAGACTGAGACAGGAGAGAGAGGGGGGGGGGGGGGGGGGGGGGAGGAGAGAGAGAGAGAGAGACACACAACCACCACACACACACAACACACACACACACACAAACAGGAGGGGAGAGAGAGAGAGCGGACACAACACACACACACGAGGGGGAGAGAGAGAGAGAGACACACACACACACACACACACACACACACACAGGGAGGGGGAGGAGAGAGAGAGCACACACACACACACACACGAGGGGGGGAGAGAGGGCGAGAGAGACACACACAACAACAACCACACCCACACACACACCACACACACACACACACACACACACACACACAGGGAGAGAAGGAGAAACACAATACACCCACCCAGGAGGGAGAGAGAACGAGAGAGATGGAGCACACACCACAAACACACACACACACACACACACACACACACACACACACACACACACACACACACACACACACACACACACCACACACACACACAGGGGGAGAGGAGAGCGAGAGAGCGACGAGAGAGAGAGAGAGAGACACACACACACACACACACACACACACACACAGGAGGGAGAGAGAGAGAGAGAGAACATGCAACTAAAGGTTTCATGTCCGGTAATTGAACCGTGGATGTTGCGGTTATACGGCATGCTGTGCCCTAGTCTGGATCACCAGAACTACTGGGACTAGTCCTATATCCCAGGATAAGTCTGCCATCCGGCTGCGGTGGGGGGCCCGAGGGGGACCCGAGGTGGACCCGAGGGGGACCCGAGGGGGACCCGAGATGGACTCTCAACACGGGCCTGCCGCGAAAAGTCAAGACCGACTCAACTTTTGAAGGGGGTTCGAAAAAATGGGCCTTCAAAATAAGAGCTGAAAATGTCAACATTAGAAATATGAAATAACTGGAAAAAAAACAAAAAACAAACTTTTGTCACTTTCCTCCGATGTCTTTTCTGGGCTTTTGAAGCTTTTTCAACTTTATTTTATGAAAAAAATAAAAAATGCTACAAAATTGAATAAAACACCCAGATTTAATGAAAGTGATGAACTGAACTTTTTGAAAATGGGTCAAATTGAGCCGAGGACAACAGGACATTTAATGTTAAAGTTGTATTTTGCTATTTTCTGTTAAGTCTGTGAAACAGTGGGCTAAAACCATGAATTAAACATCACTAGGAGAACTTAAATAAGAAGGCAGCTAAATAACAAACCGACTGCATAACGTTACTTTAACCCTCGTGTTGTCCTCGGGTCAAATTTGACTCGTTTTCAGTTGTATTTTTAATCACAAAAAATGGGCCTTCAAAATAAGAGCTGAAAATGTCAACATTAGAAATATGAAATAACTGAAAACTGGGCTTTTGAAGCTTTTTCAACCTAATATTATGAAAAAAAATTAAAATTTCAAATGCTACAAAATTGAATAAAACACCCCGATTTAATGAAAGTAGTGAACTCAATCAATTATTTTACTTGTTAAAAAAATGTTCTGTTTTTTTTTTTTTTTTTTTTATGGAAATATCCACGTTATTTTGTTGAAAGAAACCCAAATTTGTAGGAAAATGTGGGAACTTTTTTTTTTAAATGGGTCAAATTGACCCGAGGACAACAGGAGGGTTAAGAGAGATTTAATGTTAAAGTTGTATTTTTGTTATTTTCTGTTAAACCAACTGTTAGCAAGTCGGTGAATAAAACTAACAGTTGGCTAAAAACGATGAATTAAACGTCGTTTTACAGGAGTATTTAAATAAGAAAGCTGTTAAATAATAATGACTTTAACCCTCATGTTGTCCTCGGGTCACATTTGACCCGTTTTCAGTTGTTTTAAAATCACAAAAAAATGGGCCTTCAAAATAAGAGCTGAAAATGTCAACATTAGAAATATGAAATAACTGGAAAAAAAACAACAACAACCTTTTGTCGCTTTCCTCCGATGTCTTTTCTGGGCTTTTGAAGCTTTTTCAACTTTATTTTATGAAAAAAATAAAAATTCAAATGCTACAAAATTGAATAAAACACCCAGATTTAATGAAAGTGATGAACTGAACTTTTTGAAAATGGGTCAAATTGAGCCGAGGACAACAGGACATTTAATGTTAAAGTTGTATTTTGCTATTTTCTGTTAAGTCTGTGAAACAGTGGGCTAAAACCATGAATTAAACATCACTAGGAGAACTTAAATAAGAAGGCAGCTAAATAACAAACCGACTGCATAACGTTACTTTAACCCTCGTGTTGTCCTCGGGTCACATTTGACCCGTTTTCAGTTGTTTTAAAATCACAAAAAAATGGGCCTTCAAAATAAGAGCTGAAAATGTCAACATTAGAAATATCAAATAACTGAAAACTGGGCTTTTGAAGCTTTTTCAACCTAATATTATGAAAAAAATTAAAATTTCAAATGCTACAAAATTGAATAAAACACCCCGATTTAATGAAAGTAGTGAACTCAATCAATTATTTACTTGTTAAAAAAATGTCTGTTTTTTTTTTTTTTTTTTATGAAATATCCACGTTATTTTGTTGAAAGAAACCCAAATTTGTAGGAAAATGTAGGAACTTTTTTTTTTAAATGGGTCAAATTGACCCGAGGACAACAGGAGGGTTAAGAGAGATTTAATGTTAAGTTGTATTTTTGTTATTTTCTGTTAAACCAACTGTTAGCAAGTCGGTGAATAAAACTAACAGTGGCTAAAAACGATGAATTAAACGTCGTTTTACAGGAGTATTTAAATAAGAAAGCTGTTAAATAATAATGACTTTAACCCTCATGTTGTCCTCGGGTCACATTTGACCCGTTTTCAGTTGTTTTAAAATCACAAAAAAATGGGCCTTCAAAATAAGAGCTGAAAATGTCAACATTAGAAATATGAAATAACTGGAAAAAAAAAACAACAACCTTTTGACGCTTTCCTCCGATGTCTTTTCTGGGCTTTTGAAGCTTTTTCAACTTTATTTTATGAAAAAAATAAAAATTCAAATGCTACAAAATTGAATAAAACACCCAGATTTAATGACATTAATGGGCTAAAATCATGAGAGAAACGTCATCAGGAGTACTTAAATAAGAAGGCAGTTAAATAACAAACCGACTGCATAACGTTACTTTAACCCTCATGTTGTCATGTTTTCAGTTTTTTAAAATCACAAAAAATGGGCCTTCAAAATAAGAGCTGAAAATGTCAACATTAGAAATATGAAATAACTGGAAAAAAATAATCTAGAAAAGCACCCACAACATTGAAAAAGTGACAAAATGTCGGAAAAAGTGATAATAGTGTTGAAAACCCTTTTTTTTTCATGGTTGATGGGAAGACATTACGGGTTAACATGGATGTTGAACCAGTCCCAGACCGTCTATATGTCGGCCATAAGCACGTGTGACTTACCGCTGAACGACGAGCTCCTTCCTAATCTCCCGGATGTGGAGGTGCAGACACTTTTCTCCCGAAAGACTAATAAATCCAACAGACTCCACCGTCAGCATGCACGCCTCCAGCAGGCTCGCGCTTCACTCCTCGATGTGAGCTGCTTCACGCTCACGCTCCCATTTAAACCGCCGTCAAGCTCGATAGTCAACTACGCTACAGCTTCCGGACGGGATTTTCAGATTAAAACTACTTCCGGAAAAAGGTGTTGCACTTAAAGCGGGTTGTCACCATAGACAGTTAAAGAAATGGACCAATAGACCCCGTTGCTCTGTCTGGAGGGAGACCAGTGAAAGATATAACCAAGGGGGTAAGCCTCTCTTCTCTAAGCGTGGTTCCCACGGCGCCATTTTAATGCTACGAAGCCATCACCTGCACTTAGCATCCCATTGACTCCCATTCGTTTTGACAGTGAATAACTTTACATCTGAAGCGTTTCAAGACTCTATTTGTCCGGTGTTTATTTCTAAAGAAACACAATAATGTATAAAAGGCTCCATCACTTTAAACTTCACGTTATGGCTTCATAGCAGACGTTTTTGTAAAAATAGGCTAATAACTGTGTCATAACCACGCAACTTACCATCACATAGTCAACAAATCACCGTATTGCCAGGAGAAGCTCGCGGACTTTTTTGACTTACATCAGCTGTTTAGGTTTAATTATTAATGTTAACTAGCATGTTAGTTAGCAGTAATTATCTTGTGCCTATGTTAATGGTAACTAGCATGTTAGTTAGCAGTAATTATCTTGTGCCTATGTTAATGGTAACTAGCATGTTAGTTAGCAGTAATTAGCCTGTACCTATGTTAATGGTAACTAGCATGTTAGTTAGCAGTAATTAGCCTGTGCCTATGTTAATGTTAACTAGCATGTTAGTTAGCAGTAATTATCTTGTGCCTATGTTAATGGTAACTAGCATGTTAGTTAGCAGTAATTAGCCTGTACCTATGTTAATGTTAACTAGCATGTTAGTTAGCAGTAATTATCTTGTGCCTATGTTAATGGTAACTAGCATGTTAGTTAGCAGTAATTAGCCTGTACCTATGTTAATGGTAACTAGCATGTTAGTTAGCAGTAATTAGCCTGTGCCTATGTTAATGTTAACTAGCATGTTAGTTAGCAGTAATTAGCCTGTGCCTACGTTATCTCCTAACATATACTGTACCTCCGCTCTCCGTCTCTGCTGATTGGGAATGAGTGAGATTTCTCTTGCACAGCTACCAGAAGACTTACAGCTTTCTGACAGGTTGCTCACGTCACATCTACGTCTTCCAGCTCAGTTGGAGGCTGCGCAGTAACGCTCAGCATCACCAGGAAAGAGCTTCTAACAGACTTCACTGGTCTCCGTCCAGAGTGTTTCTTTGGAAATAAACAATGGACAACTTAAGTTTTTAAATGCTTCAAATGTAAAGTTTAGTCGCTGTCAAAGTGGCGCCACATTGAATGGGAGTCAATGGAATGCTAACGGGGGGCTGAGTGCTTTGTAGCATTAAAATGGCGCCATAGGAGCTACACTTCGTGGACGCCCGTTTACCCCCTTGGTTGTCACGCCCCGATGTAAGTCAAGTGCAGATTTGAGTCACGCATGCTCAAATTTAAACTGTGTTTGGCATAACGTGCATGCTGAAATTTGTGAAATCAATGAAATAATAAACTTCTCATTACAAACAATAACAGAAGATGGAAATCATTTCAAAAACGTTTTAGCTATCTATGGTTGTGTGGTTGCTAACGTTAGCTCAAAACGCCATTCAACTGACAGCCTTTGTTGTGTTTGATGCTAACTTGTAGCTAAGCTAGCAGTGAACCAACTTGGTTCAATAGGTCCATTTTTACTGTGTTGACATTAAAGAAGTCGCTCATTAGCAATTTGTAGGCCACTTGTTGCAAAGTGGCGCATGCGCGACTCAAATCTGCACTCGACTCGCATCAGGCAGTGACAAAAGCTCAGATGGGCCAATCTGGAATCTTCCTCTTATGATGTCATAAGGGGAAAGGTGTCTTGTGTCAGTGTTTTAGTTAGAAGAAAGTACCTCTCTGAAAATACTCTGTTACAAGCACAATTCCCACATTCAATATTTTGTTTAAGTTAAAACTGCAAAATTGTATTTAGATGTATAATGAGTCAACTTTTACCTTTGGTACGCTAAGTACTGTGTATTTTGGCACCAAAACTTTTGGTACTTTTACTCAACTAAGATTTTCAATGCAGGACTTTAACTGTGACACAGTTTGTCTTCACTGTAGTTTTACTTTTACACAGGCAAATGTAGTAAATAAGTACAAAATAGGCTGAGATATCTGCATTTGACATGTAGTAGAGTCGAGAAGTAAAGTACAAGTAACTTGTACTTGAGTGCAGTACTAATTACGTAATACTTTACACCTGTGTGTGTCTGTGGAGCCTTTAAATGAGCTGTTTTTGATGTTGATTTTGCAATCGTTAGCCTACTTTTTCAAAAACGTCTGCTACAGAGCCGTAACGTGAGGTACAAGGTAATGGAGCCTTTTATACATTGTATGTTAAGTACTGTGTATTTTGGCACCAAAACTTTTGGTACTTTTACTCAACTAAGATTTTCAATGCAGGACTTTAACTGTGACACAGTTTGTCTTCACTGTAGTTTTACTTTTACACAGGCAAATGTAGTAAATAAGTACAAAATGGGCTAATATATATATATATGTGCATTTGACATGGAGTGGAGTATAGAAGTAACTTGAATTTGTACTTGAGTGCAGTACTTATTACATAATACTTTACACCTGTGTGTGTCTGTGGAGCCTTTAAAAAAGCTGTTTTTGATGTTGATTTTGCAATCGTTAGCCTATTTTTTCAAAAACGTCTGCTACAGAGCCATAACGTAATACATTGTATGTTAAGTACTGTGTATTTTGGCACCAAAACTTTGGTACTTTTACTCAAGTAAGATTTTCAAGGCAGGACTTTAACTGTGACACAGTTTGTTTTCACTGTAGTTTTACTTTTACACAGGCAAATGTAGTAAATAAGTACAAAATAGGCTGAGATATCTGCATTTGACATGGAGTGGAGTATAAATGTGCTGTATTTATATAGCGCTTTTCTAGTCTTAACAACTACTCAAAGCGCTTTTTACACATACATACACACAGTATAGAAGTAACTTGAACTTGTACTTGAGTGCAGTACTAATTACGTAATACTTTACACCTGTGTGTGTCTGTGGAGCCTTTAAATTAGCTGTTTTTGATGTGAAACAGCCACTCAGCATTTCCCCCTTTTTCTTTCGCCATTGTGATCCCTAAACCAATCCCTGTTACAGCGTTACATCACAAGCGTTCAAACTACAAAGCAACCTCTGAAGACTTCACGCGCAGTTCGCCCTTCTCCTCTCCTGATCCCGACGTTGCTCTCCACTCGCAGAACTCTGCTGATCCGCAGCAGCGAGACGTTGGGAGCCATCACTCACACGCTGCACGACAACAAGGGGAGAACATGAAACGAGGGCAGAGATGAAAGAGGATGACACACTGGGTCTCTCCGCTCGTGCGAGCTCCTGTTTCCACCGACGCCGCTCGCTCTGATCGGCTGCTGCGGCCGTGGTTGACGGTGCAGTCGTGATGCCTCTGGGCAAGGTGACCTACGCCTGCTGCTCGGTGCTTTCACGAAGCCGCTGCACACAGTTTGGTTCATTTTGATCCTTTTTGCAGTTTAATTCAAAAAATCCTTTCATAAGACAATCACATCTCTTAATAAACAGAAACAAAACTCACTGTGTGTGTGTGTGTGTGTGTGTGTGTGTGTGTGTGTGTGTGTGTGTGTGTGTGTGTGTGTGTGTGTTAGTGCGTTCTATATGTTTTGTATATCATCTGCTCTGTATTGTATTGTATTGTATTGTATTGTATTGTATGTATCAACTGCACAAAAGTTTTTATTTCATCCTTCAAAACTATAATATTCTTGTTTGCAGTTGCTTCTCTACATAATAATTTAATACGCGTCTCCCTCTCTTACTCTCCCGTGTACCTGTGCACTCTTAACACGTGTTTATTGTATATTTCAAATGTTATTTTATGTTATTTCTAAACTTCTTAGTGACTGTAAAAATAACGGTGAAAAATAATAATAAACCTGTGTGAAAGGCTTTAGTTTTCCCGGGGAAGTGAGCTCCGCTCTCTGGCGTGAAAGTGCTGTACGTTGACGCCTACCCATCCACCCCCCCCACCCACACACACACACACACACACACAGCCAGCCAGCCATGTGGCTGTCAACGTGGTGCACACAGCAACAACAACAAAACGTGGAGTGCTTACAAATTACTGAGCTTAACTTTTTGTAGCATTTTGAATGAATGGTTGGCTCACATGACGACCAATCACACGACAGTTGTTGAGTGTTCCTTGCAGTTCACTTTATTTGAGAAAAGGGGACTGTGAGGCGGGTACCAGCTCTTTGATCTGCATCGTTTGTCTGAGATGTTCTGCACAAACGGATTTTGTAAGAAACAATTAGTGACCTTGGTATAAATAAGGAACCAGCCTTTTGTTACTTAGGTGCAACCCAGAGGCACATACAGTTTTTGAACACACATACACGCGCACCAACAACACCACACAGGCATACATACCAGCAGTGATTCGTCTGGAAACCCAACTAAGATCTCATGGAAATAAATGGAACCAAAGGTTTACCTGCAAATATGACTTTCATTGATAAAAAAGGTAAAAAAAAGTGCTTCAATTAGTCTACCCAGCAGCCCCCCAGGGGCTTAAAGCTCGGCCTCAGCCTCAAAAGAGTTCTCTACAGAGTTGGTATTAAATTTAAAATGTGCTGTATTTTATATAGTGCTTTCACTATTTCTTCCTTTGCTTTGTGCATTAAACATAACTGGTTTTCAACAACCCGGCTAGTTGTTTTTAAGGTGCGTCCCACACAGCAGAGTGTAGGTGCAGAGAAGCGTGGACGCACTGTGAACACCTCTGTTTAGCTTTACCTCTACAGAGTACGCAAGTGTTGTTGTTATTATTTCTTCCTTTGCTTTGTGCATTAAACATAGACTCAGATTTAGACTTTAGACTTAGACTTTAGACTTAGACTAAGACTTCTCTTTATTGATCCTTTCGGGATGACTCCCGAGAGGAAATTGAAAGTTCCCGCAGCAGTTTTAGCAAGAAAATAAAAATTGATTAAAAAAAAAAGACAGTAAAAAGACAACAAAATAACAGTAATAATACTAACAACAATTAGAACATTTGTCAAATAAAGACAAAAAAAAAGACCATAGATTATTATCAAAGTGTCAGTGTTGAGTCCAGTGTCAATCTGAAACCTAGACACTCGCCCGCGAGTAAAAACAGCACCTCTGATTCATAGTTTAATCATTCAATAACCATAAAAGCTAGAGACTGACCGATGGTTGCAGCTAAAAGCTAACTAGTTAGCGGTTACGGGGGTCTGTCTAGCCTCCACAGGTGCTTTTTTCGGGGTCGTTGAGCATTTAATCCAAACCGTTACGTCCAGGATTTATCCACTTTATGTCCATAATTCATCGCGTTTTTGCTCAATTATGCCGCTAGCGCCGTCTTCCCTTTGTGTACGGAGGTCAAGGATTCCATATATGGGATGCATGCCCATATATGGGATGCATGCCCATATATGGGATGCATGCCCATATATGGGATGCATGCCCATATATGGGATGCATACCCATATATGGGGTGAATGCCCATATATGGGGTGCATGCCCATATATGGGGTGCATGCCCATATATGGGGTGCATGCCCATATATGGGATGCACGCCCATATATGGGGTGCACGCCCATATATGGGAGACGTCATCCACTTGTATTGAAGGCCAATAGGAGAACTGTTTGGACACACAATTGCTTGTGTAGCATTGCTGTGGGTGTAATATTAATAAATATGACATTATCATGTTGATTATTGGCATAAGTAAATGTCATGAGGGAAAAAGCGTCTTGACTTTCTTTGAATAAATGTATGTATTTTGTCATCTGTATAAGTCATAATGATTATTTCTTCACAGTGTGACTCCCAAGACGTGGTTTTTAGGTTTTAGGTTTTACTTATCTGTCTGTGATATCAACACATATCTGTGAGATTCATGTTCCGTTTTATTTACTTATTTCTCTTTAAGGTACTTCAACCATTTTTTTAACATGCAAGTGACCTCACTGCAACCCAAATATTCTAATAACCCAGTTTGTCCTGAAAAAATGATGTTCATATCTTGGCAGTAGACAACGGGGTTGATGTTTTACAAGTTTTTATATAAAATAGATCCGGACGGACAATGAGCTGTAAAACCGGCCTCAGGGCTCAGAGGGTTTAATAACAGGTTCTTTCTGAAAAACACCATTTTTCAACGACCCAGCTAGTTGTTTTTAAGATGCATCCCACGCATCAGAGTGTAGGTGCAGAGCAGCGTGGACGTGATGTGTGCTCCCCGCGCTGACGGAGGAACGCCATCTTGTTGTGAACACCTCTGTTCCCCCGCGCTGACGGAAGAACGCCATCTTGTTGTGAACACCTTTGTAAACCCCGCGCTGACGGAGGAACGCCATCTTGTTGTGAACACCTCTGTTCCCCCGCGCTGACGGAGGAACGCCATCTTGTTGTGAACACCTCTGTTCCCCCGCGCTGACGGAAGAACGCCATCTTGTTGTGAACACCTCTGTAAACCCCGCGCTGACGGAGGAACGCCATCTTGTTCTGAACACCTCTGTTCCCCCGCGCTGACGGAGGAACGCCATCTTGTTGTGAACACCTCTGTTCCCCCGCGCTGACGGAGGAACGCCATCTTGTTGTGAACACCTCTGTTCCCCCGCGCTGACGGAAGAACGCCATCTTGTTGTGAACACCTCTGTTCCCCCGCGCTGACGGAGGAACGCCATCTTGTTGTGAACACCTCTGTTCCCCCGCGCTGACGGAGGAACGGCATCTTGTTGTGAACACCTCTGTAAACCTCGCGCTGACGGAGGAACGCCATCTTGTTGTGAACACCTCTGTAAACCTCGCGCTGACGGAGGAACGCCATCTTGTTGTGAACACCTCTGTTCCCCCGCGCTGACGGAGGAACGCCATCTTGTTCTGAACACCTCTGTTCCCCCGCGCTGACGGAAGAACGCCATCTTGTTGTGAACACCTCTGTAAACCCTGCGCTGACGGAGGAACGCCATCTTGTTGTGAACACCTCTGTAAACCCCGCGCTGACGGAAGAACGCCATCTTGTTGTGAACACCTCTGTAAACCCCGCGCTGACAGAGGAACGCCATCTTGTTGTGAACACCTCTGTTCCCCCGCGCTGACGGAGGAACGCCATCTTGTTGTGAACACCTCTGTTCCCCCGCGCTGACGGAGGAACGCCATCTTGTTGTGAACACCTCTGTTCCCCCGCGCTGACGGAGGAACGCCATCTTGTTGTGAACACCTCTGTTCCCTCGTGCTGATGGAGGAACGCCATCTTGTTGTGAACACCTCTGTTCCCTCGCGCTGATGGAGGAACGCCATCTTGTTCTGAACACCTCTGTTCCCTCGCGCTGATGGAGGAACGCCATCTTGTTGTGAACACCTCTGTTCCCTCGCGCTGATGGAGGAACGCCATCTTGTTGTGAACACCTCTGTTCCCTCGCGCTGATGGAGGAACGCCATCTTGTTCTGAACACCTCTGTTCCCCCGCGCTGACGGAGGAACGCCATCTTGTTGTGAACACCTCTGTAAACCTCGCGCTGACGGAGGAACGCCATCTTGTTGTGAACACCTCTGTTCCCTCGCGCTGATGGAGGAACGCCATCTTGTTGTGAACACCTCTGTTCCCTCGCGCTGATGGAGGAACGCCATCTTGTTCTGAACACCTCTGTTCCCCCGCGCTGACGGAGGAACGCCATCTTGTTGTGAACACCTCTGTAAACCTCGCGCTGACGGAGGAACGCCATCTTGTTCTGAACACCTCTGTTCCCCCGCGCTGACGGAGGAACGCCATCTTGTTCTGAACACCTCTGTTCCCCCGCGCTGACGGAGGAACGCCATCTTGTTGTGAACACCTCTGTTCCCCCGCGCTGACGGAGGAACGCCATTTTGTTGTGAACACCTCTGTTCCCCCGCGCTGACGGAGGAACGCCATCTTGTTGTGAACACCTCTGTTCCCCCGCGCTGACGGAGGAACGCCATCTTGTTGTGAACACCTCTGTTCCCCCGCGCTGACGGAAGAACGCCATCTTGTTGTGAACACCTCTGTAAACCCCGCGCTGACGGAGGAACGCCATCTTGTTGTGAACACCTCTGTTCCCCCGCGCTGACGGAGGAACGCCATCTTGTTCTGAACACCTCTGTTCCCCCGCGCTGACGGAGGAACGCCATCTTGTTGTGAACACCTCTGTTCCCTCGCGCTGATGGAGGAACGCTATCTTGTTGTGAACACCTCTGTAAACCTCGCGCTGACGGAGGAACGCCATCTTGTTCTGAACACCTCTGTTCCCCCGCGCTGACGGAGGAACGCCATCTTGTTCTGAACACCTCTGTTCCCCCGCGCTGACGGAGGAACGCCATCTTGTTGTGAACACCTCTGTTCCCCCGCGCTGACGGAGGAACGCCATTTTGTTGTGAACACCTCTGTTCCCCGCGCTGACGGAGGAACGCCATCTTGTTGTGAACACCTCTGTTCCCTCGCGCTGATGGAGGAACGCCATCTTGTTGTGAACACCTCTGTTCCCCCGCGCTGACGGAAGAACGCCATCTTGTTGTGAACACCTCTGTAAACCCCGCGCTGACGGAGGAACGCCATCTTGTTGTGAACACCTCTGTTCCCCCGCGCTGACGGAGGAACGCCATCTTGTTCTGAACACCTCTGTTCCCCCGCGCTGACGGAGGAACGCCATCTTGTTGTGAACACCTCTGTTCCCTCGCGCTGATGGAGGAACGCTATCTTGTTGTGAACACCTCTGTAAACCTCGCGCTGACGGAGGAACGCCATCTTGTTCTGAACACCTCTGTTCCCCCGCGCTGACGGAGGAACGCCATCTTGTTCTGAGCACCTCTGTTCCCCCGCGCTGACGGAGGAACGCCATCTTGTTGTGAACACCTCTGTTCCCCCGCGCTGACGGAGGAACGCCATTTTGTTGTGAACACCTCTGTTCCCCCGCGCTGACGGAGGAACGCCATCTTGTTGTGAACACCTCTGTTCCCTCGCGCTGATGGAGGAACGCCATCTTGTTGTGAACACCTCTGTAAACCTCGCGCTGACGGAGGAACGCCATCTTGTTGTGAACACCTCTGTAAACCCCGCGCTGACGGAGGAACGCCATCTTGTTGTGAACACCTCTGTTCCCCCGCGCTGACGGAGGAACGCCATCTTGTTGTGAACACCTCTGTTCCCCCGCGCTGACAGAGGAACGCCATCTTGTTGTGAACACCTCTGTTCCCCCGCGCTGACGGAGGAACGCCATCTTGTTCTGAACACCTCTGTTCCCCCGCGCTGACAGAGGAACGCCATCTTGTTGTGAACACCTCTGTTCCCCCGCGCTGACGGAGGAACGCCATCTTGTTGTGAACACCTCTGTAAACCTCGCGCTGACGGAGGAACGCCATCTTGTTGTGAACACCTCTGTTCCCCCGCGCTGACGGAGGAACGCCATCTTGTTGTGAACACCTCTGTAAACCTCGCGCTGACGGAGGAACGCCATCTTGTTGTGAACACCTCTGTTCCCCCGCGCTGACGGAGGAACGCCATCTTGTTCTGAACACCTCTGTTCCCCCGCGCTGACGGAGGAACGCCATCTTGTTGTGAACACCTCTGTTCCCTCGCGCTGATGGAGGAACGCCATCTTGTTGTGAACACCTCTGTAAACCTCGCGCTGACGGAGGAACGCCATCTTGTTCTGAACACCTCTGTTCCCCCGCGCTGACAGAGGAACGCCATCTTGTTGTGAACACCTCTGTTCCCCTGCGCTGACGGAAGAACGCCATCTTGTTGTGAACACCTCTGTAAACCCCGCGCTGACGGAGGAACGCCATCTTGTTGTGAACACCTCTGTTCCCCCGCGCTGACGGAGGAACGCCATCTTGTTGTGAACACCTCTGTTCCCCCGCGCTGACGGAGGAACGGCATCTTGTTGTGAACACCTCTGTTCCCCCGCGCTGACGGAGGAACGGCATCTTGTTGTGAACACCTCTGTTCCCCCGCGCTGACGGAGGAACGCCATCTTGTTGTGAACACCTCTGTTCCCCCGCCCTGACAGAGGAACGCCATTTTGTTGTGAACACCTCTGTTCCCCCGCGCTGACGGAGGAACGCCATCTTGTTCTGAACACCTCTGTTCCCCCGCGCTGACGGAGGAACGCCATCTTGTTCTGAACACCTCTGTAAACCTCGCGCTGACGGAGGAACGCCATCTTGTTGTGAACACCTCTTTTCCCCCGCGCTGACGGAGGAACGCCACCTTGTTGTGAACACCTCTGTTCCCCCGCGCTGACGGAGGAACGCCATCTTGTTGTGAACACCTCTGTTCCCCCGCGCTGAGGGAAGAACGCCATCTTGTTGTGAACACCTCTGTAACCCCGCGCTGACGGAGGAACGCCATCTTGTTGTGAACACCTCTGTTCCCCCGCGCTGACGGAGGAACGCCATCTTGTTGTGAACACCTCTGTTCCCCCGCGCTGACGGAGGAACGCCATCTTGTTGTGAACACCTCTGTTCCCCCGCGCTGACGGAGGAACGCCATCTTGTTGTGAACACCTCTGTTCCCCCGCGCTGACGGAGGAACGCCATCTTGTTGTGAACACCTCTGTTCCCCCGCGCTGACGGAGGAACGCCATCTTGTTGTGAACACCTCTGTTCCCCCGCGCTGACGGAGGAACGCCATCTTGTTGTGAACACCTCTGTTCCCCCGCGCTGACGGAGGAACGCCATCTTGTTGTGAACACCTCTGTTCCCCCGCGCTGACGGAGGAACGCCATCTTGTTGTGAACACCTCTGTTCCCCCGCGCTGACGGAGGAACGCCATCTTGTTGTGAACACCTCTGTTCCCTCGCGCTGATGGAGGAACGCTATCTTGTTCTGAACACCTCTGTTCCCCCGCGCTGACGGAGGAACGCCATCTTGTTCTGAACACCTCTGTAAACCTCGCGCTGACGGAGGAACGCCATCTTGTTGTGAACACCTCTTTTCCCCCGCGCTGACGGAGGAACGCCACCTTGTTGTGAACACCTCTGTTCCCCCGCGCTGACGGAGGAACGCCATCTTGTTGTGAACACCTCTGTTCCCCCGCGCTGAGGGAAGAACGCCATCTTGTTGTGAACACCTCTGTAAACCCCGCGCTGACGGAGGAACGCCATCTTGTTGTGAACACCTCTGTTCCCCCGCGCTGACGGAGGAACGCCATCTTGTTGTGAACACCTCTGTTCCCCCGCGCTGACGGAGGAACGCCATCTTGTTGTGAACACCTCTGTTCCCCCGCGCTGACGGAGGAACGCCATCTTGTTGTGAACACCTCTGTTCCCCCGCGCTGACGGAGGAACGCCATCTTGTTGTGAACACCTCTGTTCCCCCGCGCTGACGGAGGAACGCCATCTTGTTGTGAACACCTCTGTTCCCCCGCGCTGACGGAGGAACGCCATCTTGTTGTGAACACCTCTGTTCCCCCGCGCTGACGGAGGAACGCCATCTTGTTGTGAACACCTCTGTTCCCCCGCGCTGACGGAGGAACGCCATCTTGTTGTGAACACCTCTGTTCCCCCGCGCTGACAGAGGAACGCCATCTTGTTGTGAACACCTCTGTTCCCCCGCGCTGACGGAGGAACGCCATCTTGTTCTGAACACCTCTGTAAACCTCGCGCTGACGGAGGAACGCCATTTTGTTGTGAACACCTCTGTAAACCTCGCGCTGACGGAGGAACGCCATCTTGTTGTGAACACCTCTGTTCCCCCGCGCTGACGGAGGAACGCCATCTTGTTCTGAACACCTCTGTAAACCTCGCGCTGACGGAGGAACGCCATCTTGTTGTGAACACCTCTGTAAACCTCGCGCTGACGGAGGAACGCCATCTTGTTCTGAACACCTCTGTTCCCCCGCGCTGACGGAGGAACGCCATCTTGTTGTGAACACCTCTGTTCCCCCGCGCTGACGGAGGAACGCCATTTTGTTGTGAACACCTCTGTAAACCTCGCGCTGACGGAGGAACGCCATCTTGTTGTGAACACCTCTGTTCCCCCGCGCTGACGGAGGAACGCCATCTTGTTGTGAACACCTCTGTTCCCCCGCGCTGACGGAAGAACGCCATCTTGTTGTGAACACCTCTGTAAACCCCGCGCTGACGGAGGAACGCCATCTTGTTGTGAACACCTCTGTTCCCCCGCGCTGACGGAGGAACGCCATCTTGTTGTGAACACCTCTGTTCCCCCGCGCTGACGGAGGAACGCCATCTTGTTGTGAACACCTCTGTTCCCCCGCGCTGACGGAGGAACGCCATCTTGTTGTGAACACCTCTGTTCCCCCGCGCTGACGGAGGAACGCCATCTGTTGTGAACACCTCTGTAAACCTCGCGCTGACGGAGGAACGCCATCTTGTTGTGAACACCTCTGTTCCCCCGCGCTGACGGAGGAACGCCATCTTGTTGTGAACACCTCTGTAAACCTCGCGCTGACGGAGGAACGCCATCTTGTTGTGAACACCTCTGTTCCCCCGCGCTGACGGAGGAACGCCATCTTGTTGTGAACACCTCTGTTCCCCCGCGCTGACAGAGGAACGGCATCTTGTTGTGAACACCTCTGTAAACCTCGCGCTGACGGAGGAACGCCATCTTGTTGTGAACACCTCTGTTCCCCCGCGCTGATGGAGGAACGCCATCTTGTTGTGAACACCTCTGTTCCCCCGCGCTGATGGAGGAACGCCATCTTGTTGTGAACACCTCTGTAAACCTCGCGCTGACGGAGGAACGCCATCTTGTTGTGAACACCTCTGTAAACCTCGCGCTGACGGAGGAACGCCATCTTGTTCTGAACACCTCTGTTCCCCCGCGCTGACGGAGGAACGCCATCTTGTTGTGAACACCTCTGTAAACCTCGCGCTGACGGAGGAACGCCATATTGTTGTGAACACCTCTGTTCCCCCGCGCTGACGGAGGAACGCCATCTTGTTGTGAACACCTCTGTTCCCCCGCGCTGACGGAGGAACGCCATCTTGTTGTGAACACCTCTGTTCCCCCGCGCTGACGGAGGAACGCCATCTTGTTGTGAACACCTCTGTTCCCCCGCGCTGACGGAGGAACGCCATCTTGTTCTGAACACCTCTGTTCCCCCGCGCTGACGGAGGAACGCCATCTTGTTGTGAACACCTCTGTAAACCTCGCTACCTTCTCCATGTGTGGTCCAACGGACCGGCTCCTTCTCTCCTCAGCTACAAACTCAGATGAACAGCTGTTTTCTGCTCGACCTGCAGAGGTTCAAATCCCGGGAGGGTGATTTTTTTTAAATAATGCAGCCGACTTCCTGCTCTCACAGCGGGAGAAACTGTGGTATCCAAACTGTAATATCTTAACTGTAATATATCTTAACTGTAATATATCTTAACTGTGATCCTGAGGAACAAGAATGCTCATCTGTGAGCTATTTAAATTTACTTCTCTAGGAAGAATAATGGATCATTTGCCTCATCCTGTGTCTGAAGTTAGCTGCTAACAAGGGATGTTCCAGAAGGAGGCGCTGTTACATTGAGTGATGAATCAGAGTGTGTCATGCTGACAGGATGCAGTGTTGCCATGTCCGCTTTTTCTAAGCGACTTTGGTCTTGTTTTTTTGTAAAGTCGCTTACAAATATTGGTAGTCGCGGGTTGCGGTTTTTTTGGGCTTGTCACTAAAGTGTAGTTGCTTATTTGGGCTTGTACACAGCTTGTTCTTGCCGGTTCGCTCGATCCCGCCCCTTTCCCCATAAACACTATAGACAGCAGCGTTATGTCCCGCCCACTTCCTGCTTCTAATTGGCTCTGACCCAGATGGAAACGAGTACCAGCCAATCAGAGGCAGAGCAGGGCGGTCTGTTGTTTTCTGGTTAGGAAAATGCGCGAGTAGCGACTAATGGTGAGTGGACTGTAGGAGAGTTTTTGGAGGAATAAATGCCCGGGATAAAGAGGGTGAAATACGGGAAGAAGTATAACAAAGACTGGGAGAAAGAGAAAGGAGGAAAAGAATGGATTCAACCCGCCGTGGGGAACAACTCAAAATCACTGTGAAAAAAAGGGATTTCAAATCCCATCAGTTTTCTAATGTTAAATAATGTTAAAAGGTGGTTTAACTTACTCCTGTGGTCATTGTCCTGAAGCTCAGGGGGAGAAAATAAATAAACTCTAGTCTACCGTGGGGACAGTTTACCAATCTGTCTACATGGATTGTAAAACTGTGCACACAGTTTTATTTATTTTTCTCTTCCAGGATCTTAGGGGGGGGCTACGTAGAAAAAGTCGCTTATTTTGGGCTTGTTTTCACAGGCCTGGTTGCGTATTTGTCTCGCAAGATCTGGAAACACTGACAGGACGTGGTCTCCAGGTGTAGAAGAAGACCGAAGAAGGTGTCGCTATAGCCAGAGACGTGTCAATGCTGTCCGTTTAAGGATTTGGGATGTTGTGGACATTAAGTTCTTCCTTAGAAGATATAACAGAAACCATAACATAAGGATTTATCTTCAGCTTGTAACGATTGTGCTTTCTCTGGAAGTACAAAGGCCATTTTGGTCATTAATTTATTGGGAGAGTGCACGTTAATCAACACCTGGGGAAACGTGCCAGTGTAGCTCCATGTAGCGTAGCAACAAAACACGGCTAACAACACTCATTATAGACATTTTCTTTCATTTGCTTTCTTGTTGTTTGCAAAAGTAACCTCTCCCTGTTAAAAAAAACATATTTGATTATTAGTTAAATATGAAGATTAGTTAACCCTCGTGTCGTCTTCCCGTCAAAATTGAAAATCAACACTTTTGTTGACGCTTTTTATCGATGTTTTTAACTTTTTTTTGCGGTTTTTGTCCCTTTTTTCAACACTTTTGATGCTTTTTTTTCGACGTTTTCAACACTACGTAACACTAACTTATTAACTTTAGTTTTACAGTTATTTTGGGAATTTATGGTCAATAAATCTCATTTAAAGGAAATTATACCTAATGTTTGAGTTAGAAAAGCAGAAATTAGGAATTTTTGAGACTAAAATTAAAGGAATGGATGTTGATGGATAATCACAGACTGGAATATGTCAACTTTTACTCAATACTATTTCAAAAACACTTCCATTTTTTCTCTTCAAATGCTATAAAATTGAATAAGACGCCCCAAAATTAATGAAATTAGAGATGTGTACTTGCCAAAGAGCGTTGTGTGGAATCAATCATGTTATTTTGGGGAATTAAAAAGAACATTGATATAGGACAACGGGTCCGTTTTTTTTATGTTAATGCACTTTTTCTGCACAAATGGATTTTGTAAAAGCCAATTTTACAATGTTGTAAGGACAACATGAGGATTGAGAGAACTCCTGTCAGACCACACAGATGAGATAAAACATTTCAGCCTTTTCTCAGAAGTCAAACTTAAAAAAACACCAGCCTGAGCATGCAAACTCTCCCCCCCCCCCGTTCTCCCTCCACCCGGAGCACCACCCGCCACGCACCATGACAGCCTGTCTGTCTGAAACCAGCCGGCTGTCCTGCACCAGTGGAATTGAGATTCTGTCCGTGTCTCGTCCTCTGAAGACAGGGTCTGGTTGTTTTGGAGGAGCTCAGCGGGGGTACCCTGTCCCCCGTGTGAGGACCAAGCGCTCCTCGCTGCAGGCGCTTGATGTATGAACCCTGACGGGCCTCCGGAGGACGTTGGGAAGTGAAGGACGCCCGCTGGGGCACGTGCGCTGGTTGATTGGCATTTCTTTCAACCAATCACAATCGTCTTGGCAGCGGGGTTTTTTTTTTTCCTCCACTTTTTAAAATCATTTTGTCAATTTTTTCAATGTTTGTTGTATACATTTTTTTTCTTCATAATGTGTGTGTGTATAGGTATGTGTGTAAAGGTGTGTGAGTGTGTGTGTAAAGGTGTGTAAAAGTGTGTGTATAGGTGTGTGTGTGTGTGTAAAGCGGGGGGGGGGGGGGGGGGGGGGGGTAGATTTGTGATTAGAAGAGTGCTGAAACATTCAGTTTGATGTTGTGGAAGAAATATTTCATGGACTCTTAAAGTGTTTATATCAGAAATATGGATTTCTTTCAACCAAATTGGACAAAAATAACATGGATGACTCCATGCGTTCTCCAGCTGACATTAATGATTACTTTCATTGGGTGTTTTATTTAACCTTATAGCATTTGAATTCTTTTTTTTTTTAGTGGTTTCCAAACAGTATCCGGACTAAACTTTGACATCTACCCATCTGAGATCCACTCAACATCCTCTGATCTCAACTACCAGTCAAAATAATTCATCATTTCTGCCTTTTTAACTAAAAACGTATGCGTAATTTGATGTAAATGAGGTTTTTTGAAAATGAAGTCCAAGAATAAGTGTAAAACCTGTTATTAAACCAGCTCAGGTTTTTTTTTTAAAGTGCCAAAAGCTGGAAAAAGTGACAAATAAATCAGAAAAAGGACAAAAACATCGGAAAAAGTGACGCTTTTCCACTTTTTAAAATCATTTTGTCAATTTTTTCAATGTTCTTGTATACATTTTTTTTCTTCATAACGTGTGTGTGTGTGTGTGTGTGTGTGGTGAGTGTGTGTGTATAAGTATGTGTGTAAGGTGTGTGAGTGTGTGTGTAAAGGTGTGTGTGTGTGTGTGTGAGTGTGTGTGTATAAGTATGTGTGTAAAGGTGTGTGAGTGTGTGTAAAGGTGTGTGAGTGTGTGTGTAAAGGTGTGTGTGTGTGTGTGTGTGTGTAAAAGTGTGTGTATAGGTGTGTGTGTGTGTGTGTGTGTGAGTGTGTGTGTATAAGTATGTGTGTAAAGGTGTGTGTGAGTGTGTGTGTAAAGGTGTGTGTGTGTGTGTGTGTATGTGGTGTGTGTGTATAGGTATGTGTGTGCAAAGGTGTGAGTGTGTGGGTGTGTGTGTAAAGGTGTGTGTGTGTGTGTGTGTGTGTGTATGTGTAAAGGTGTGTGTAAAGGTGTGTGTGTGTGTGTGTGTGTGTGTATGTGTAGGTATGTGTGTGCAAAGGTGTGAGTGTGTGGGTGTGTGGTGTAAAGGTAGGTGGTGTGTGTGTGTGTGTGTGTGTGTGTGTGTGTGTGTGTGTGTGTGTGTGTGTGTGTAAAGGGTGTGTGTGTGTGTAAAGGTGTGTGTGTGTGTGTGTGTGTGTGTGTATGTGTAAAGGTGTGTGTAAAGGTGTGTGTCTCCTTTTCCAATTTGTATGGAAATATTTCTTAGTGAAGCGCGTTTTAAGAATATCTACATTTATAATGAACTACATTGTGCAGTTATAAACATTGCAGCATCAATCTTCCCTTTGTCTTAATGAGTAGAACAAGAAAGAAACTGACCCCGCTGCTCTTTTTCTTTCTTCCCTGTCTGTTTACTGATGTAGTTGTGGTGTGTGGTGGTGTCGCCCCCTGGTGGTGTGTCCCGGTGCTGCGCCAGGATGTGCAGCTCAGTGTCGGTCCGTCCATTCAGGTACAACTCGTTATTGACTCAATAATCAGGCACATATTCAACGAAATGTAGGTTACTGTTCTAAAACAATCAGTGCACATACATAGTTATTTATATTGTGAAGCTATGGTATCATTTAACTGAAAGCTGCAGGGCTGGTAACCATTTCCCTAATAGTACCCTGATATTGTTTTAAATGGTCTTTACACCCCGACGTCAGTTAACTGACTCTGGACTTTGAAAAAGTGGTTTAACCCTCTCGTGTCCCTCGGGTCAAACTGACCCGGGACTTATTTGGGGTTTTAAAAACAATTCTGAAATAACATTTTACTTCATGATCTATCAACAATTATTGTCTTTATCTCAATTTCTAACAGCTGAGATAACATCTATGTTTAGGGAATGCATCAGTCTCTACTAGAACACTATTAAACATGGAAGTGGGGTTAGTTTTTAGTCATAAGGTTATAATTCATGTTAAAAATCCACTATGGAAACAACATAAGTGTCATATCCAGATTAATGTTCTGAATTGAGTCAGGAATACATGTTTATCACAGGAAATAAGGAAAGGACGCTGATTTCAGGTAGAAAAAATGTAACTTGTTCCATTTTTCTTCCCAAACTTTTAAATGGGTCAATGTGACCCAAAAACCACACAAGGGTTAAAGAAATGCCGATCAACCAGAGCCCGGTTTTCTCTCATTTAAAGTAAAAAGTTCTTAGTTACGTTCAAACAGTGTTAACGAGATATCCTATTTTATCTTTATACTTATACTTATTTAATTAAATCTCCATCTTTGTGATTTTATAAGGAACCAAAGCTGCCTTTGATTTGAGTTTGTTGCTTCTTCATTTTTTTGTTTTGTTTTTTACTTCGTCACGGATGTAAAAGTTCAGATTATTAAAAACTAAAACCTCGTAACAGAAGTAAAAGTACAGATTTTACAAAGTAAAACCTTGTAACGGATGTAAAAAATACAGATTTAAAAAAAACTAAACCTCTCTCCCCTTTCATGTCTCCAGCTGTCCTTTCAGAATAAAAGCCAAAAATGCCCCCAAAAAATCTTTAAAAAGTAAAAACTACTAAATTAGAGAACTGAGAGTAATTGTAATTAGTTCCTTCCCACCTCTGATTACAGGTCGTTGCCATGGGAGAACTACGCCAAACACATTTAACCCTTGTTTGGTTTCAAATTTTAAGAAGAAAAATGGAACAAGTTACATTTTTTCTACCTGAAATCAACGTCCTTTCCTTATTTCCTGTGATAAACATGTATTTCTGACTCAGAACATTATTCTGGATATGACACTTATGATGTTTCCATAGAGGATTTTTAACATGAATTATGACCTTATGATAAAAAACAAAACCCCACTTCCATGTTTAATAGTGTGCTAGTAGAGACTGATGCATTCCCTAAACACAGATGTTATCTCAGCTGTTGGAAATTGAGATAAAGACAATAATTGTTAATAGATCATGAAGTAAAATGTTATTTCAGAATTGAATTCCCCGAAGGGAAGAAAACACAAGGGTTAAACAATGCTTTATCACTTTTCTGAAGACGTTTCTCTCTCTCTCTCTCTGTGTGTGTGTGTGTGTGTGTGTGTGTGTGTGTGTGTGTTGTTGTGTGTGTGTGTGTGTGGTGTGTGTGTGTGTGTGTGTGTGTGTGTGTGTGTGGTGTGTGTAGGGTTAGAATAAGATGCAATGCCAAAGGAAGTTGGTTGCAGCGGTGGAAGACGTGTTCAGATCCTTTACTAAGGGAAACGACAGGGTCCCGAAAAGTGAAGACAACATAAGCGTTAAACAAGGTCTTAGAAAGTGTAACTTTAAATAAAATTACTGATTGTGGCTTTCTGACTTTAAGGAAATGGATTAAAAACCAAACAACAAGCTCCTGCAACGAGTTTATTGGCAAAAAGAAAGCGTGAATGTTACGAGTACACACTTTGTAATTCAGCTCCCAGACGTCCATCTAGTTACAAACACACTTTCCATCTTAGAAATTATTATAACTGTTAATGAGATGTTTTTTATATAGACTGTACATAAAAAAGGTAAACAATATGGTGGATTTGTACATTATAAAAACAACATATCTTGGCTGAAAGTTACTAAAAAAAATTCATTTCAAATGATGTTTCTGTATAAAAAGGAATCTCCAAGCTGAATCTCCCCAAAAAAATATGTCTTCTTCGCCAAAATAATTTCCCCTCTTTCCTCATATTTAAAGTTCACATATTTCAAAAAGTGGTTAAAATAAAAACATTTCACTCCTGTTTTTTTTTTAAAGTCAAGTGGATAAAATATTAACTTAAAAGTCGCGTTTATTACTTTTTGTCGAAGACAAATTGTAAAACTGGGAGCGATACTTTCGGAAAACGAGTATCGTAAACGTTCCTCTTTAGTATTATTTTCATTATTTCTATTAATTCCAAGAAGAATTCAAAATGAGCGAAAAACAACCGATTTAAAAAAACCAGCTGCTAAAGAAAACACCGGCAGACTTTCACGGATACAAATTCACCGAAATTATGACTAAAACTTATATATACAAAGTTTAAAAAACATTTCACAACAACTCCAAACGCTGGTGTATGAAAATGTAAAATCAAAACGCACCACGCAAACGCGAGGTGCGTTTTTCAGTTGTCCAAAACGTCAGCGTTTAACTTCCTTCCTCACAGAAAATAAACACGAGTCCTATTCAGATTTTTCAGGGAAAACTGAAACCACGAAGCAATAACTTACAGGGAAACTAGCAATATATATATATATATATATATATATATATATATATATATATATACGGGCAGCGTCCTCCATCATCCCTCCGACAGGTTCCTCTGACATGAATGCAGTGGTGTGGGCTACGTGACCTATACCTGACCTTGACCTGACCTTGACCTGACCTTGACCTGACCTTGACCTGACCTATACCTGACCTATACCTGACCTATACCTAACCTTGACCTGACCTATACCTGACCTTGACCTGACCTATACCTGACCTTGACCTGACCTATACCTGACCTTGACCTGACCTATACCTGACCTTGACCTGACCTATACCTGACCTTGACCTGACCTATACCTGACCTATACCTGACCTTGACCTGACCTATACCTGACCTTGACCTGACCTTAACCTGACCTATACCTGACCTTGACCTGACCTATACCTGACCTTGACCTGACCTATACCTGACCTTGACCTGACCTATACCTGACCTTGACCTGACCTTGACTATAGTCCATTAGGAAAGGTCGAGGAATTCAGTTACAGTTCCAAAAACGCGAGGATACTGTTACGTAACGATGACCGTTTGTGTGATCGTTCACAGTTAGGCCGGCTACGAAAAAAATCCCCACGGCTGACACGCCCAGCTCCCGCCATTGCACCGTCATACAGAACGAAATATTCTGTAACCTACTTTGCCGACGTTGTCTTGCTTTAAAGGAAATTAGCAGCTTAGATATTTATGTCTGACAACTCTCTCGCCATGTGTCGAACAAGGGGCGATCCAAATCTGTCGGCGCGATGTCCCGAGATAGTCCTGCCGGTGACGTACCGTACACGCAGAGCTATCTCGGGACATCGTGCCGACAGATTTGGATCGCCCATGTTCTACATGCGGGGAGAGAGTTGTTAGACGTAAATACATAGGCTCCTAATTTCGTCAAAGCAAGACAACGTCGGCAAAATGGGTTACAGAATATTTCGTTCTGTATGACGGGTGCAATATGTGAAAGTCAAGGTTGTCGTCAATCGGGTCAAAATGACATAAAAACATCTTTTCCTGTTCTATTTTGTCTGGAAAAACTTCCAACTTCCAACTGCGTGTCACGCAGGCAGTGTGGAAGCGCTAACCTGTTAGCATGGAGCCAAAATGACGCATCCAGTGGGTAGTTTTCTAAGCCCCTGAAGCTGTTCTGCCGCTTTGGACGACACTGCAGCGGACGTTAACGTCACAGAAACTACAGAAAATGTCGGTACATGATCCGTTCTGCACATGTGCAGGTGATATCATGATGTACGAGGATTTACGACACCGCACGATCTGTTGCACAGTAGCGGTCTGCTGTTAGCCTCCACCGGGAAGCTAACGACATTAGTTTAGCTAACAGCTTTTTCGGCTAACCGCTAGCTGAGACAGCATGTAAAAGACCCTCAAATATAATATATATATTTTATAACGTAACAGCGTTATATATAATAGTTGTTACATCAGTTCTACTTGTGCTCATTTAAAGTCTTAATCTAGCTGTAGCTGCTAAGAGAACGGTTAGCCTCCACCGGGAAGCTGACGCTAGTTTAGCTAACAACTAATTCGGCTAACCGCTAGCTGACCGCTTGATTCAGCCTAAAATAACGTTACTCAAACTAAACAGCGGGGAAAGCAGCTACAGCTAAATTAAGACTTTACAGTAATAATAAAGACAAGTGTTGAGTGATTGTATTTTAAATGAGCACAAGTAACGTAGAACTGACGTAACAGCTGGTATATATTTTAACGGTTATTTTCATTCATTCATTAATTTTACATGCTGTCCCAGCTAGTGGTTAGCCGAATTAGCTGTTAGCTAAACTAACGTTAGCTTTCCGGTGGAGGCGAACAGGGAGGAGCAAAAAAATTACGGTATAAAAAAACTAGACTACACCACTGCATAAATGTAATGGAAAAAGTTTTCAGCATCGCTCACTGATCCCAAAAAATAACAAGAATATCTAAAGTGCTCCGAAAAAAAACAACAAAAAAACAAAACAGGACTGACAAAAAAATGTCTCAAAAAGAAGAAGAATCCCCCCAAAAAATACAACGCAAAAACACATTATTTTTTACATTTGGACAAAATGTTTTATCAGATACAGGATGAAAAACAAAACTCATATTTTTACTGTTTCCATTCGTGTTCTTTAGTACTTCGGCACTTTGGTGTAATCCTCCGTGTGGATGTTTCTGCACATGCAGATGGACAAGATCATTCCCAGCAGCTGTCAACAAAACAGACGGATTAATACGTTTTATATCTTCAAAATAAAAATAATCCATGCTTTCTTAAAAGATCCCATATTCTGCTCATTTTCAGGTTTGTAATTGTAACTAGAGGTTGTTCCGGAACAGGTTTACACGGTTTCATTTTCAAAAAACACCATATTATTGTTGTACTGCACATTGCTGCAGATCCTCTTTTCACCCTGTGTGTGTTTAGGTCTCTGTTTTAGCTCCAGAGTGAGACATCTCACTAGTTTTAGCTCCAGAGTGAGACATTGCACTAGTTTTAGCTCCAGAGTGAGACATCTCACTAGTTTTATCTCCAGAGTGAGACATCTCACTAGTTTTATCTCCAGAGTGAGACATCTCACTAGTTTTAGCTCCAGAGTGAGACATCTCACTAGTTTTAGCTCCAGAGTGAGACATCTCACTAGTTTTAGCTCCAGAGTGAGACATCTCACTAGTTTTATCTCCAGTGAGACATCTCACTAGTTTTATCTCCAGAGTGAGACATCTCACTAGTTTTATCTACAGAGTGAGACATCACACTAGTTTTAGCTCCAGAGTGAGACATCTCACTAGTTTTAGCTCCAGAGTGAGACATCTCACTAGTTTTAGCTGCAGAGTGAGACATCTCACTAGTTTTATCTACAGAGTGAGACATCACACTAGTTTTAGCTACAGAGTGAGACATCACACTAGTTTTAGCTCCAAAGTGAGACATCTCACTAGTTTTATTACTAGTTTTATCTCCAGAGTGAGACATCTTACTAGTTTTATTACTAGTTTTATCTCCAGAGTGAGACATCTCACTAGTTTTAGCTCCAGAGTGAGACATCTCACTAGTTTTAGCTCCAAAGTGAGACATCTCACTAGTTTTATCTCCAGAGTGAGACATCTTACTAGTTTTATTACTAGTTTTATCTCCAGAGTGAGACATCTCACTAGTTTTAGCTGCAGAGTGAGACATCTCACTAGTTTTATCTACAGAGTGAGACATCACACTAGTTTTAGCTCCAAAGTGAGACATCTCACTAGTTTTATTACTAGTTTTATCTCCAGAGTGAGACATCTTACTAGTTTTATTACTAGTTTTATCTCCAGAGTGAGACATCTCACTAGTTTTATCCACAGAGTGAGACATCTCACTAGTTTTAGCTCCAGAGTGAGACATCTCACTAGTTTTAGCTACAGAGTGAGACATCTCACTAGTTTTAGCTCCAGAGTGAGACATCTCACTAGTTTTATTACTAGTTTTATCTCCAGAGTGAGACATCTCACTAGTTTTATCTCCAGAGTGAGACATCTCCCTAGTTTTAGCTCCAGGGTGAGACATCTCACTAGTTTTATCTCCAGAGTGAGACATCTTCCTTCTATCCTATCTTTGTAGGGCGCTGCACATGCTCAGTAGCTCGGTAAGATCCCATCAGCTAGATAACTCTTTCTCCAGCTTGGGTCAGTCCACGGCAGGATTGCAGAACAGGGACAGGAAGTAGTTCTTTTGGAGATTACGGTGAACTAGTGTGTGTTGTAGCAGTGTTTTGCCATTGAGAACGAGCTAGCATGCTAGCGCTAGCATGCTACGGTTAGCCACCTCGTCTCTAGTGACGTAGAAAGCCGTGCAGATGTTGGACAGCTCACCCGGAGACTGAAGACGTAACACCACATATGTAACTTCCATAAGCTACTACCAGGTCAACTACCACCAACCGGACGGAGAATACATGCTACTTCCTGTTTACACCGGCACAAGCATGCCCAGTACACAACAACGGTTTTGTAATATGTGGTTTTTTTTGGGCTCCAAAACGCCGCTTAAAAACCAAAACGTAGTGTAAATGTAGCCTTGGTCTGGCGTCGATGTTTGATTGACAGCTTTCACAGGAGCCTGAATAACTTTGTAATTTACTCAACATTTAGCCCTCAAATTTGACCCGCTTTCAGTTTTTTTTTTTTTTTTTTAATCACAACAAATGGGCCTTCAAAATAAGAGCTGGAAATGTCAACATTGGAAATCAAAGAACTTTGAAGAAAAAAAAAAAAAAAAAAAAAACACAAAAAAAAGACCCACAGCATTGAAAAAGTGACAAAAATGTCGGGGAAAAGCGATAAATAGTTGACGGGAAGACAACACAAGGGTCAAAACTGGACGTTTTGTTTTATGAATGAAGCCGTACCTCGATCAGAGCCACTCCGAGGCAGATCCCCAGGACGACCCCGATGTTGGTGACGAGCCAGCTCTCCACGCTGGACGCACAACCCTGGAGGAGAGTCACAATGAATGAATGGATGAATGGATGGATGAATGGATGGATGAATGGAAGGTGAGCTCAGCCAGGTGATAGGAAGGAAACGGGTAAAGGTGTTTACCACGTCGTAAACGGGCCAGTCGGGCGTCTGGGCCTCGCAGAACCCGCTGTCGGAGAAGTTCCCCGAGACCAGCGAGACGTTCTGGCAGGAGCAGGGGAACAGCAGCTGGGAGCTGTTCACGATCACCGGGTTACCGGTCCAGTCCACACGGCCGGTCCAGCCACAGCACTCCATCTACAGACAGACAGGGAGACAGACAGGGAGACAGGGAGGGAGACAGAAACAAACACACAAAGACAGACAGAGAAACACAGACAGAGACAGACAGAGAAAAACACACAGAGAGACAGACAGACAGAGACAGTCAATCAGACAGACAGACAGAGAAACACAGACAGACATATGAATACACAGAGACAGACAGATATAAACACACAGAGACAGACAGATATAAACACACAGAGACAGACAGATATAAACACACAGAGACAGACAGATATAAACACACAGAGACAGATATAAACACAGAGAGACAGACAGAGAAACACAGACAGACAGATATAAACACACAGAGACAGACAGATATAAACACACAGAGACAGACAGATATAAACACACAGAGACAGACAGATATAAACACACAGAGACAGACAGACAGAGACAGTCAATCAGACAAAGAAACACAGAGACAGACAGAGAAACACAGACAGACAGATATAAACACACAGAGACAGACAGACAGACAGACAGACAGACAGAGACAGTCAATCAGACAAAGAAACACAGAGACAGACAGAGAAACACAGACAGACAGATATGAATACACAGAGACAGACAGATATAATCAGCTCCATCTTAGGGTGCATTTTGTTGTCAAAACGTGCCGCGAGTCCTGATAATTCATATTTCTTTCTGCTTGCTTTTGATATTTTTGCTACAGTGTGGTGGTGCTAAGTAACTTTACCAATTATAAAGTTGTTTGTTTTTATGCATCGCTCTTATTAAATTAGCAGAATTTTGTCAAAGCCTGTGTGTAGCAGATCTGTCTTTGTCTTAACACTTTGTCTTCATCTGTAATTATATACAAGCCTTTTTGCATTTTGAACATAAGGTGAAAGAGCATTTTGAGTCCTGAATCTGACCCCAGATCAGTGTTTCCAACTCACGTTCCTCTGGATGAAGTCCCAGGCCTGCTCCGTGGTGGAGTTGTTGCCGGGGTAGTTGTCCAGCACTTTGCTGACGATCTTGGACATCTCTTCATTCAACTGAAAGACAAACAGTTTCATGGTTTTTAATTTTTTTTAAACTACGTCTCGTGATCTGTGAATGCAGATTCAGCAATGTGGGCTGTTTATATTAGACAAAATTATCCAAAAAGGTCCATCTCTGCAGGGATCTTTTCCATAATGTTGTCAGACACTTAGAATAATAATCTGAGTCTTTCAGCGGCAAAACCAGAACTTTTAGTGGACAAGGTTTTAAAAAGACTCCCTGGGAGTGGGGGGGTTACCACCGCGCCCGATTCTGTCCTAATTCAGGGTTCAACACCGAGTTCTCACTAATTCTACTGGCCCAAAGATCATTTTTAGTGGCCAAAAAGCATTAAAAAAAGCACTTAAAAAACTGTATAAAAAAAACAAAAAGCATTTAAAAAAAAAAAAAGCATTTAAAAAAGCACTTAAAACACTGTATAAAAAAACAAAAAGCATTTGAAAAAACTGCAAAAAACTGTAAAAAAGAAATAAAAATCATTTTAAATCATTTTAAAAAGCACTTAAATAACTGTATAAAAAACAAAAACCAAAAGCATTAAAAAAAAACTGCAAAACACTGTAAAAAAAAAGTATTAAAAAAGCATTTTAAAAAAACGTAAAAAAAAGCATAAAAAAGGATTTTAAAAAGCACTTAAAAAACTGTATAAAAAAACAAAAAGCATTAAAATCATTTAAAAAAACACTTAAAAAACTATATAAAAAACAAAAAAAAACAAAAAGCATTTAAAAAAAACTGCAAAAAACTGTAAAAAAAGAAATAAAAAAGCATTTCAAAAAAAGCATTAAAAAAGCATTTAAAAAAAGCATTAAAAAGCATTTAAAAAAAGCATTAAAAAAGCATTTAAAAAACCTTTAAAAAAGCATTTAAAAAAACCTTAAAAAAAGCATTAAAAAAGCATTTAAAAAACTGTTAAAAAAAGCATTAAAAAGACTAATAAAACACGTCAAAAATGTAGAGAAAGTCAAAAACAACATTAGCAATAAGTCAAATGTTGAAAGCATGTAAGTGTTAATAAAGTTTGGGGGGGGGGGGGGGGGGGGGGGGTAAAAAGCTCAAAAGCATAAAGCGCCAACGCAACTCCTGATTGGCCAATGATGGAGTGAAATCAAATGATGATAGGTTAACCCTAACGAGCGAGTGAGTCGTTATCGGGAAACCCTAATGGTTGAACCCTGCAAATTAAACCCCTTAAATTTGCTTTAAAACATTTATTAGTTACTTTATCAAAATCCACATGAACTCCTTTTTACAAAATCGGCAGGAATTGGATCCACCAGACATAAAAAAAAAAAAACACGTGTCTCCTTTAAAGCCGAGTCGCCGGTTCCTCCCGTTATTTCCCTACGAGCAAGGCAGCATTTAAGAGGCTATTTTTGTTTTATTTTCATGGATTGTGGCGCCTGTCAAACGAATGGTCGTGTCCAGAGCAATGCAAGAACGGAACGTGTTAACGAATGACACAAGAACGCAGTAGGAGAAGGATATTTAAAAGTTTAAAACATGTCGATTGATTGAGAGAGTTGAGCAGACAAATTAACACGGGGGGGGGGGGGGGGGTTTAACAACGTATGTATGTGTGTGTTCAAGTGTGCGATGTGTCCAGAGAGGACGAACGAGGGGGATTGTTCTGTCAATTATTAAGATTCTGGTTTTTGTTTGTTTTTTTTAAAAAGATAATTTTTTGGGCATTTTATACCTTCATTTGACAGGACAGATGAAGACATGAGAGGGGAGAGAGGGGGAATATATATACACACACACACACACACACACACACACACACATACATACATAGACAGACAGACAGACAGACAGACAGACAGACAGACAGACAGACAGACAGACACACACACACACACACACACACACCACACACACACACCACACAACACACACCACACACACACACACACACACACACACACAGACAGACACACAGACACGTATAGACAGACAGACAGACATAGACAGACAGACACACATAGACAGACAGACAGACATAGACAGACAGACACACATAGACAGACAGACAGAGAGACAGACACACAGACAGACACACATAGACAGACAGACAGACACACATAGACAGACAGACAGACATAGACAGACAGACACACATAGACAGACAGACACACATACATAGACAGACACACATAGACAGAGAGACATAGACAGACACACATAGACAGACACACATAGACAGACAGACAGACAGACATAGACAGACACACATAGACAGACACACATAGACAGACAGACAGACATACATAGACAGACAGACATAGACAGACACACAGACAGACAGACAGACATAGACAGACAGACATAGACAGACAGACACACATAGACAGACAGACAGACAGACATAGACAGACAGAGAGACATAGACAGACACACATAGACAGACAGACACACATAGACAGACAGACACACATAGACAGACAGACAGACAGACAGACAGACAGACACACATAGACAGACACACATAGACAGACAGACATAGACAGACAGACATAGACAGACAGACACACAGACAGACAGACAGACATAGACAGACACACATAGACAGACAGACAGACACACATAGACAGACACACATAGACAGACAGACAGACACACATAGACAGACAGACACACATAGACAGACAGACAGACAGACACACATAGACAGACAGACAGACAGACAGACAGACACACACACACAGTGTAACAGATAAATCACGTCATGGAGATTTATAACATGATGCACCATCAAAACTGCACAAAATCCTCAATGTACCTTAACCGTTGTGTTGTCCTCGGGTCAAACTGACACGTTCCTACGGTTTTTATATCAGAAATATTAGATTTCTTTCAACCAAACTGCCCAAAAATAACATGGATGATTCCATACAGCCTTCTGGTAAATTCAGTGATTCCTTTTTTTTTGAATTTTTTCGGGCGTTTTTATTTAAAACAACAATGTTAAAGTCTTATAAAAGAGAACCATGTTCCACTTGCATTCCTCAATAATCACATTTCTTGTTCCTGACTTTGGGTTTGCCGGCTCCAACCAGAGCTACGGGTTCTCGCTGTGCAGAACTAGGGATCCAGATCTGTGAAACCAGATCTGGAGAATATCCAGAAACATTAGAATAAGGGGGCGACCACAGGAGCAGGTTTAACGGATGTGCTGATCCACATCGCTGGAGACCAGACGCAGAAAACTGAGTGTAAATTACTGCTACAGCGTTTCTCCAAGTATGTCGGGACCCTCAAGGTCTCCCGGGGACACGTCCTGGAAAAGCAGATGCAGGTTTTTCCCTGAACCTCCATTTGGCAGAGACGCATGCACGCTGGCTCAAAAGAAGTCTGAAGAGCTTCCAACAGATGTTCAGATCCAACTAACAGATCTGTCTGGACTCTGCACGACCTGAAGTCCTCTTCTCTGGGAATGGGGGTCAGCGAGGACGGACTCAGACTTCAGGTCCAAGTCTGAGGGTTTCTGTTGGATCTCGTTTGGTGGACAAATCATGAAAGTTATTTATTGATATTGCATTGGTAGGTGTGTGCGTGTGTGTGTTGTGTGGTGTGTGTGTGTGTGTGTGGTGTGTGTGTGTGTGTGAAAACTATAAGCCTGCAGGTCTGTGTGTTGTTACTTCCTTTCAAACAGCCAGACTCAGTTGTTGCGTGATATATATATAGGTATTTTATATATATATATATATACACACACACACACACACACACACACACACCACACACACACCCACACACACACACACACACAACACACACACCACATATATATATATATTGTTCTTGTTTTTATTGTTCTTTGTTTTATTTGGCATTTTTCTGGAAAGGACTTTGTAACCTGTTAGGAAAGGTGCGATAAATATAAAGTTTATATTATTATTTTATTGTTATTATTATTATATTATTATTATTATATTTATTATTATTATGTGTGGTTAAAGATATGCAAGAGACAAGTGCATCAAAGTTAGGTTCTCTTTAAAGGAGGAAGAGGCTGTAAATTTCAATAAATAGTTGCATATGTATATGGTGTGTGTGTGTGGTGTGTGTGTGTGTGTGTGTGGTGTGTGTGTGTGTGTGGTGTGTGTGTGTGTGGGTGTGTGTGTGTGTGTTGCTTATAATAAGAGTTAGGGTTTTTTCTTTTTAAAAGGTATTTTTGCCGCCAAAAGACCTCTGAGTCAGGAAAAACCCTGAGAGAGGGCGGGGGGGGGGGGGGGGGGGGGGGGGGGGGGGTTGTCACAATTTAGATTTAAAAATAAAAACTAAATCAAAAAGGAGCTTTTTTGATTTAGACTTTTAAAATCAAAAAGCAGGTCGGCGATTCCCTCAGCGTTATTATTATTTCCTCTCTTTAAAGCCCCAAAAACAATGAAATACAATCACATTTGTGTGGGGAAGAGAAGCTAATTGTCTCAGACTGGAACACCGGAGGGCGACGCGGCACTAAACGCCTGTTTTTTTAATTGCAGGCTGCGCCGCGGCACTAAACGCCTGTTTTTTTAATTGCAGGCTGCGCCGCGGCACTAAACGCCTGTTTTTTTAATTGCAGGCTGCGACGCGGCACTAAACGCCTGTTTTTTTAATTGCAGGCTGCGACGCGGCACTAAACGCTGTTTTTTAATTGCAGGCTGCGACGCGGCACGAACCGCTGTTTTTTTAAATTGCAGGCTGCGACGCGGCCACTAAACGCCTGTTTTTTTAATTGCAGGCTGCGACGCGGCAATAAACGCCTGTTTTTTAATTGCAGGCTGCGACGCGGCAACTAAACGCCTGTTTTTTTAATTTGCAGGCTGCGACGCGGCACTAAACGCCTGTTTTTTTAATTGCAGGCTGCGACGCGGCACTAAACGCCTGTTTTTTTAATTGCAGGCTGCGCGGCACTAAACGCCTGTTTTTTTAATTGCAGGCTGCGACGCGGCACTAAACGCCTGTTTTTTAATGCAGGCGCGACGCGGCACTAAACGCCTTGTTTTTTAAGTGCAGGCTGCGACGCGGCACTAAAACCCTGTTTTTTAATTGCAGGCTGCGACGCGGCACTAAACGCCTGTTTTTTTTAATTGCAGGCTGCGACGCGGCACTAAACGCCTGTTTTTTTAATTGCAGGCTGCGACGCGGCACTAAACGCCTGTTTTTTTAATTGCAGGCTGCGACGCGGCACTAAACGCCTGTTTTTTTAATTGCAGGCTGCGACGCGGCACTAAACGCCTGTTTTTTTAATTGCAGGCTGCGACGCGGCACTAAACGCCTGTTTTTTTAATTGCAGGCTGCGACGCGGCACTAAACGCCTGTTTTTTTTAATTGCAGGCTGCGACGCGGACTCTAACGCCTGTTTTTTAATTGCAGGCTGCGACGCGGCACTAAACGCCTGTTTTTTTACTTTCAGGCTGCTGGCGTCACATCGACCATCCAGTACAGTGGCGCTCATAAGTTTACATACCCGTGCTTAAGTTGACTAAAAAGAAGAATAAAAAAAAAAAAAAATCTTCTTTAGTAAATAGAGATCTGAATGCTTAGGCAAGGCAAGGCAGCTTTATCTGTAGAGCACATTTCAGCAACAAGGCAATTCAAAGTGTTTACACAAAATCAGTTAAACAGATAAAACACAAAGTAAAAACAGTAAAAAATCACAAGCATTTAAAAACCGGTAAAAACACATGAATAGACAGTTAAAAACAAAGAGAAACATAAAAACACAAGAATAAAATACAGGCAGCATAAGAAATTTAAAAGAAATGATTAGTCATTTAAAGAAAGGCAGCATCAAATAGAAAGGTCTTCAGCCTTGATTTAAAAGAACTGAGAGTAGCAGGATCTGCAGGTTTCTGGGAGTTTATTCCAGATATGAGGAGCATAGAAACTGAAAGCTGCTTCCCCCTGTTTAGTTCTGACTCTGGGGACCAGAAAGCAGACCTGTCCCAGAGGACCTGAGAGGTCTGGGGGGGTCTAGTGTAGTAGCAGATCAGCAATTATTTTGGACCTAAACCGTTAAGTGATTTATAAAACTAGCAAGAGTACTTTGAAATCAATTCTTGAGACACAGGAAGCCAGTGTAAAGACTTCAGAACTGGAGTGATGTGATCCAGTCTCTTGGTCTTAGTGAGGACTCGAGCAGCAGCGTCTGAATCAGCTGCAGCTGTCTGATTGATTTTTTAGGGAGACCTGTAAAGACCCCGTTACAGTAGTCAAGTCTACTGAAGATAAGGCATGGACAAGTTTTTCCAAATCCTGTTGACACATAAGTCCTTAAACCCTTGATATATTCTTAAGGTGATAGTAGGCTGACTTTGTAATTGTCTTAATGTGGCTGTTAAAGTTCAGGTCTGAGTCCATGACTACACCAAGATTTCTGGCTTTGTCTGTTGTTTTTAACATGTTGTTTGAAGCTGAGCGCAGACTTTAATCGTTCCTCTCTTGCTCCAAAACCAACCACCTCAGTTTTTCCTTC
>NW_022602578.1:0-26538 GCF_008692095.1 Etheostoma spectabile | reverse complement strand
AAACACTTCTTGATAACCCCAGAGAACATGCCTGAACTTGTTTTTTCATTCAGCTGTACGACAGTAGTCGCTGTGAGACAGCAGCTGTATTGCACTATATGCCCTTTCCCCAAATATTAGGGTAATGTGATATTATCTTTACAATTTGTGTTTGGGTGCAGACAAGCAATAAACCTAAGCACTGGTTTGGATGCTGCAGCGTTGATGTGCTCAGTCCTGATAGACTTTTGTCTAGTCTGGAGAAACGGCTGCCAATTCGTTCCACCTCACAGGACCAACTATTAGTTCTCTTGGAATGAACCAAGTGCATTGTTTATTGTTAGCCATGCACTGCAAAAAATCACCACCCAAGACTGTAAATTTTAAATTTGGAGGTTTAAAAATCACATTTTTTACCTAAAGCAACAGACATTAATTCAGAGAAACAAATTTAGCTTTTTTCTAAATTAACCATTTTGTCTTTCTTATTTCTTTTTTTAATATTGGGATCAGATCACATTATTTTTGTTACTAGGCCAGTATTCTAGCTGGTTTGTTCAAGCTTTATTAACAATCATATTAATGATTAGATTAACTATATAATTTCTTTTTGCAAATAGGCCTACTAAAGTAATGTACAATAAATATTGTGTTGAAGTATCAATGGTTTCTTTTCAGTGTAGTGTCTCCAGTGGCAAATCGTATTGCATATTTTGTCCAGTGTCAGGCAACAGATATTCTCTCTACAGATCTTGTCTGGAGAGGCCTCCGATGGGTCATCCGGAACGGTTCGTTAACAACGCTTTAATTGGAAGCTTTTTTGCCTTTGAAGGGTTTGGAAACATTGGGGATAAAGGCAAATTCCTGAGCAGTATCAACATCTACGCACCAGTGAGGACAGTCAGTGGGGGCAACAACAGGACAAGCTCCCTTGCTGATACTTAGAGACATGAGGTGCAGTAGCACATGAATGAGTGGATGAATTCAAAAACTTACATTTGTAGATGCATCCACACACTCAATTTCACTGTATTTACAAATGTGTTTGGCTAATGATGAAGCAAATGTCAAGCTGGCATGTTTTCAGACAATGGTTCTAATGACATGCATACTAAATGTCATACACAAACAGTGTGGTGTAAACCTCTGAACCGTGCATAGCTCTGTGCTGTTCTGTCAAATTAAAAAACAGGCTAAACACACAGTACACCAAGCTTTTTCAGTTTATGTATATGACAATAAGTGAATGTCGGTGATTTTGCCTTGGAAAAAGTTTCACCACACTCCACTTCTGAAAGCTGTAAATCCATAACATCCTCTGGGGTGCACCCTGATAAATTAGGAGGCTTTTTTACAAACCGTGTCCATTGTTAATTGGATTTAAAGCCCTTTAGTTAATACAATTTAGTTTTTTTTTTTTTTTTGGACACCAAAGTGGGTCATGGCTGGGTCCGGGTGACATACTTGAATTAATTGTCTTGATGGTGCTCATTAGTAGATTGTTAACTACTACATGTCACTCCATCTTGTTAGTCATTATTCTACCTTTGAGAAAACAATACAGCTGTTTTGAGTCTTCCATCGTTTTTTTTTCTGTCCACTCTGGTCCCATTTGTACCACTGACTAAAGCATCAATGACCAATCCTTGGCCAGTAGAAGCATCAACTGAAGTGTGAGGAGTGCGGCCAATGTGTTATCACCAAGACAAATTAGGTTTTTCATAGTATCGTCACGGCAAGATACCACAGTGATAAGTGGGAATATATTTATACCTGTGATTTGGAAACTGACCCTTTACTCCTGTTGTAAGTACATTTTATATAATACTGTTTAGTGTGAGTGTCATTCTACTTCTTTTTAACAATGTTATAAAATCAAAAGTAACACCATGCATATGTTAAATTAAATGCCAAACAAAAGAAATATGTTTAGGTTACTTTTGTACACATGGCCACACTGAATGCAGTTGGCTATATCCCTGTTGGTGAGATCATCCACCTGTCTGTGGCTCCAATATGCACGTGTCAGAGAGACACACTGGATTCTCTTTCTTCCACACACGCCACTCACGGAGTGGAAAAAGGTGGAGACACACCTACATTTTTACACACACACACACACACACACACACACACACACACACACACACACACACACACAGAGTGGTTGTTGCGGCAGAGGGCGCAGCAGAGGTTGTTTTCTTTCTGCCGTGTCGGTTTCCAGCTTTCTGTCATTCTGTGTCTTTGTGCGTAAAAGCAGAACCGCCGGAATCACCATGATGACCAAGGTCCGTAGTTTGTACTGCGCCAGGATTTGATTCACGCCTCTGGATACGGATTTACTCACTTAAATGGCTTAGTACAAAGTCTCTGTAGGGAAACATGAATTTCCACCTGGATTAAAGTTTCGAACGTGAGGATACCTGCGCTTGGGAATGAATCTGTGAACGCTACCGTGGAGGACACACTCATTCGAAAGTACAGTGAAGGAGCAAATATTTTTACCGTACCCGTGACCCACAGGTAAGTCGACATCATGATGTGTGGGCTGTTAATGTTAATATTAGTTCATTTTATGAATTAACAATGTGATCCTTATGAGGAGTTTTCTTCATTCCCTACAATCATGCATGTGTATTCTGTATTTTATTCTTCTAATTTGGACGCTATAAAGTGTGCAGGACTTTTTTGACCATCCTGTCAACTTAATTTAGACAAAGCTGAGATATATTATCTGGGGTGAGAAGTGAAAGTCCTTCCCTAACTGGACCTCAGACATAGGGTAGCAGTTTTTCAGCAGGGGGGCTTCCTCATTAGGAGTAAGAAGCCACAGAGGTCAACTCACGTGGTCTCAAGTGGTATAAAGTCGTTTATTTATTCTCTGAGTCACTGTCTTGGGAGACTGTCAGGCACATGGATGTAGTGTAGTGGCAGTTGAAAAAGTGGCAGGATTTTGATATCCATGGGATATTTACACTACAGCACACAAAATGATATTCTGTAGATGGGTAGTGATTAGAGTTCCTTTGAATTTTGACCCGCAGTGCCTCTATGCTGGGTTGCCACAGAACAACATTAGTGTTGAAAATGTCAGTATTTCTCAGGTGTGTATGCTAATGTGAACTTCTCAATTTTCCCTTAAGTGTCCAACTTTAAGAATCCAGGAGCTATGCAGGCAGCCTGTGTCTGGATTGTCAGGTAAACTCAGATTCTCAGTGATTTTTTTCAATAATGGATTACTTAATTGTTTAAACGTTTTGTATTAATTTGTATTTGAATGATGATGAATCTCTTTGTTTCTATTTTATGTCCTTCTCTGACTACTCATTAATCTTTTAAATAAGCAATATTTTATTAGCACTACAACGCTATGTATATTATTGATTCTAAACCAACAATGCCACTTACTGTAATTAAAACAACCAGTATCATCAATATCACTTCTGTCTGTTTCCTGTAGAGCTTCTGTCCTCCTGCTGTTGCTTTGGTCAGACCTCCTGGACTGCCAGCACACAGCTGACCACAGGAAGGTGAGCAGCAATTGTGTAGCAAGTCTTGCTACTAAAAAATCGGTGTTCTAGAAAGTGTCATCTATTTGACACCCTTGTGCACACAAAGGTACGAACCTCCCTTGAATATTTCCAGGAATCAGTCTGATCGCATGGTTGGCAAGTGGAACGCTGTTTTGTGGGACATGGCATGCATGATTGTATCTTGGCATAGCCAAATGCTACCCTAAAGTATAGACTTTTATACCTGCTTGTTCTGTCCCAGTATGTGTAAACAGTGAGAGAATTCCCATGGGGAACTTGACCAGGGTGCTAATCTGTTAACTTGCAATGACAGCGTGAGTGAAAAGCACTGTTGATTGTAGTAAAACAGAGAGGCCTTATGTCAGCTGTCAGCAAACCACCCCATGACCTCTGGAGCCACAGGAACCTTATGGAAAAAAAACAGTGGATGCATCTCATGGACGAAGCTGACTGACAGATCAACTATCCAGTCAGGTTAGAGGGGTCGGCGCAAGTCGGCTTCATGGGATTCCAATGGGAATCCAGCTGTGTGACCTATGGCTGACCCGTGGGATGACAGTGGTGTTAAGTTACAAAGGCTGAAGGAGGGTAGAGGAGGGGGGGGCTGTCGGCTGAGATCTCTCTGAATAGCTGCACAGGCTGATTGACAGGAAGAAGAACTTCCTGCCAACTCTCCCTAGTGGTTCTGTATTCTCTTTCCATTCTCTAAAAGTCAAAGGCAGCTGAGCTTTTACTACAGCCATGTGTTTGCCCAGAGAGGTTGCTGTGAATAGAGACAAAGTGCTCCTTAAAGAGCAGGATTTCCATGCCGCTCCACGGATAAAGCTGACTTGGCACAGGGCTTCTCTTGGCAGGTTCCTCAAACAGAGATCACAGTGATCACTGCTTATACATCCCTGGCAAAGTTGCTCAGAGGGATAGAGTCAACAGTGACAAATGCAGGTAGCCATAAGGGATAGGCCACTAAAAGACACTCACTAATCAGCCAAATCAGGGCTTTTATAACCGTGAACAGAGGTCTGTTTCATGGACAGTGGTGGGAGGCGGTGGGGCAGGATAGTCATGTTGATGAGATGAGGTCACTGACTTGAGCCTTTATACAAGTACATGATCTGTAGAGATTAAAGTTTCTTGATGGAGGCTTTCCATCAATCCTTGGCACACACTATTCAGCTTTTTTGCACTCTGGGGGTTGCTAATTTTGTTTGTTTCATCTCCATACAGGTTACTCAGAGGGCAGAGCCCCAACAGGAGTTCAGGGCAGAGTATGGAGAAATTCAGGGCTCCTGGGGTGCCTGGGGAACCTGGTCAACCTGCTCCCGGACCTGTGGAAAAGGGGTACAAGAGCAGAGCAGGCCATGCCTGCCTCTTTACACTCCATCCCAATACCCCTCTAGAAGAGCTGGTGTTCACCCCCAGCAACCAGGCCTCGTCATTTCTGCCCTGCGGCCAACAGTTCCTCTGCAACGCAATGCAGGCAGGTCCTCAAACAGCAGCAGCCGTGGAGATCAGAAGAAGGAGAAGGAGACCCGGCCTAGTGGACGCAGGTACTGTATCATCCTGCACATGGTGATAAGATTGATTTTGTGCCACAAAAAGAACTGAGATGTTGAAATCAATTAGCTTAAAGGTCCCATGACATGGTGCTCTTTGGATGCTTTTATATAGACCTTAGTGGTCCCCTGAAACCATATATAAAGTCTCTTTCCCAAAAATTCACCTTGGTGCAGAATTACAGCTACTAGAGCCAGTCCACAATGAGCTTTCCCTAGTATGTGCCATTTCTGAGTCTGTAGCTTTTGAGGAGGGGGGGAGGGGGGAAGGGGGGGTGAAGGTGTAGGCTGGGGTTGTGGCCTTGACCAACTGCCACTTTCTCGTTTGAAGGCCATGATGTCTCTCTCTCATGGGTGGGCCAAATTCTCTGGGCGGTCAAAGCAGAGAAAGGGAAGGTAACCTTCCAGATCGGCCCATCTGAGCTTTTTTTTCTCAAAGGCGGAGCAGAATACCCAAGGCTCGGTTTACACCTGTTGTCATTTCTAGCTACTGGAGGACCATAGGCAGGCTGGGGGAACTCATATTAATGTTAAAAAACCTCATAAAGTGAAATTCTCGTGTCATGGGACTTTTAAAACTGGAATTTGTCAATGGAAGGCTGTGACTTTGTATCTATTTAAAGGAAGTTTTTAGATACAGATGACTGACAAAAGGAAACAACCGATAAAATAAATCGAGAAACATAACAGCACACGGCACGAGGGGTCAATTCATGGATTGATGAGTGTGAAAATAAATGAGGTGAAATCTTTTAAAAAGAATAGTGTTAATCTTTCTAGCTCAGTTCCAGAGACATGGAGAATATATGACAAGGCTCAATACGTAAAACATTTTATGTTTTGGTTTTTTTTAACTTGTCACTTATCATTAGCTTCTGACACATGCTCTGCAAGTAGTTGCAAAATAGTGAAAAATAATTGCTATCTATTTTATTTGAATTCATAATAATTTATTTAACCTGAGTGTTATTTAGGCATTAAAGAAGTACTGTAAAAAGAACTGTCAAAATTGGAAGTAATCTGACTATCATGATGGTACATGAAGAACTTTTGTCGGTGTTGCAGCTCTTGTCTTTGTCAAGATCTGCAAGTCCTTAAAGAGCCCGTACGGCTGTGCTGCATGCTGAGCAGCCTGGTCTAAAAGTGACTTTTCCGGAGCTCGCACTGTGGGCCGTCTGACTGCCCTTCAGAGGAAAGCTAGTCTTTTATGGATGTAGTCAAAAGCTCGGCTTGTTCTTGGCAGCTTGGTGACCTCCTTCCTGTTGTGCTTAAATTTAAAGAAATAGCACTGACAGCTGAGTAATGTGGGGGTTGTTTGAGTTGGAATCTAAGGAGCCAAATAACAACAAAAGCTCACAGAATCATGCTACTGGGACCTGGATGCCTCTCAAACCTGTGGCAGTTTCCTCAGCAAAAGAAGAATTTTAGCTAAAAGATAAAATAAAAGGTTTGTACCCAAATATACTGGATGGACTTTGTTGTACAATCTCTTGTTGGTTTTAAAAGACAGAGTAGATGATATTTCTATAGGTTGACAGACGATATGTGATTTAATTGTGTGCTTCTGTGACGTGTGAAGGTTTAGAGATGGCAGTGACCAAGCACAATTAAACTAGTACAAAATCATTGGTGTAGTTCAATCTCCTCATGTTTGTGTCTTCAGGAGGGTCACTAAGATCATCCCAGGGAGGTATGGCTACGGGAGAGCTCCTTATTCTGCTCCTCTTCAGACAGACACAGGCCTGGGCTCTGGGACGGCTCGCCCTTACAGACAGAGACGCTCTGCTGCAGCTGATGCCCACCACCCCACCACTCATGGTCGCAGTGGCCACAGGTCAAACAACCTGGACCCCTCCAACAATCTCCATCACTATAGCAGACCCTACATGCAGCCCCGGGCACAGCAGCCTAAAAATAACCAAGTCTGGGCCCCCCTCTACCAGCCTGGTTTGGCCAACCATGCTCAGGGCCAGCAGGAGCCACAATCGAGCAGCCAGACATCTGGACCCCAGCAGCACCCAGAGAGACCCTACAACCCCCTGCCTAGTTCCTTCTGCACAGGGGAACATGCTCACTACAAGATCTGCAACAGTAATGTATGCAAATCTGCACTTTGTTTTAGCATGTTGGTTAAGTATTAGGGGTGGGGGGAAAAATCGATACATACAACATAGTATTGCATTATTTTCAGTTGCAATACTGTATCGATACACAGGCGCCAAGTATCGATCGTTTATTATATATGTGATATGAAACAACTTGAAATGAAATGTATCTTTTTAGATAAAACAGATGTTGACAAAGTTTCCTTTGGGGGCATCATTTGAAATTGGGAAAAGTTAGAAGTTGGAAAAAGGTAATAGATTGCAATATATTGCAGAATATTGCAATATGTTTAAAATTGCAATAATATTGTATCGGGAGGCGTCTGGTGATTCTCACCCTTACTAGGTATAGCAAGGCAAGGCAAGGCAGCTTTATATGTAACTGTAGTAACTGTAATTGTGGCACAATTCAGCAAAAGGGCAATTCTAAGTGATTTATATAAAACATAAAGAGCAGTTAAAAACAATAGATAGAAAATGTAAAAATAAATAATACAAGATGTTACAACGCTATTATGGTACAATGTTTAAGCCGTTGCTATGTAAACGTAATCCACCCTCAATCGTTGCCGTTCCCAGAACAGCCAGTTTCACTAGACTTACTTTTTAACTCTCATTATATGCTTACATAGATTGTCATGCAGTTCCAGTGCTCAGCAATGTAACTTCAATAACAGTTAAAAATATAAAAAAGATAAAATCAACAACTAAAAGTTAAAGTGCAGTATAAGAAGTGAACAATTATTTAAAGAAAGGCATCATCAAAAGAAAGGGATGGGCATTTAATGGATAGATAACAGGATTGATTTTGATTATTGTTCTGTTTTTTATTTAGCCATAATCTCTGATGAGGAAAATTCTACAAAATCAAAAAAAAAATGTGAGAGCAAAAGATACAAACATAACACTTGCACAGACAGACATCTTGCAGTTTTTTCCACACTGCGACAGTGAATTGAGCTTACTGAGAAGTAAATATGTCTCATACTGTATGTGTGGCAACAGCCATTGATTTTTACAGTAAAAACCCACTGCAGGTGGAGCAAGGCAGTGCTTTGCAAGGCATTGTGGGGTTCCAGGTGGTGCGGTACGGCCCAGTGATGAAACAAAAGTATGGTTGGAAAGTTTAGTTGAAATTGAAAGAGAAATTTTATGCTTTTGCAAATGAGGGCAAATGTGCCTGCCTTGCTGAAAAACAGTCTGGACATTTAGTGTTAACCTGCTGTGGAGATGTGGAGGAGAAGATCATGATTGTTCTTTCTGGGATCCTTGTTTTCAGACCCCAGCCTCATGGATTACACAAAACTAAATGAAGGGCTGCTTGGCACAACACCGTGTAAATTGTGGGAGGAAGTGCAGGTTGCTTAGTTACACACTGTTTGCTAATGATGAGCTACTTGCTGGCTTACGTGCGTTCACACGCCCACTACGACGAGCAAGGCAAATGAGTATTCCATTTTTGTCCAGCAATTATAAAAAAATATATTTGTTAGATTTTAAACTTAACTGAAACTAAATATTTTTCCAATATTGGTAAAGCTATTGGCTTAGCAAACCTCATCAGTTAAACTCGACCTGTAAAGTGCGTGGATGGGCTTTGCTTATGTGAGCCGAGGTTATGGAATCCATCCTGTACATTAAAATAAATTTAAACAGTGTCAGGTTCTGTATATTGTCTCTGGTTTGCGATGACACAGATATTTAAGCAAAGTAAAGCAGACCACAGGCTTGTTTAGACAAAGTAGGTTGAGTTACACTGTCGAGCCTCTATAAATACTGGAATCTAACCGCTTTTGGCAAAAAAGTTAAAAGTGTTAAAACAGAGTGGGTCATCTGCAGCAGTCAATCAATAGTTACAGAGCGTGACAATGAGAAATGTGAGCTTGCTCCTGTTACAAAGGATGTATCTGTTAAACTCCGTCTTTGTGGAAAAAAGTGTGTGTGTGTGTCTGTCTGTGTGTGTTCCATCCTCAGGCATGTCCTCCATCCAGCAGACATATCAGGGCTGTTCAGTGTTCTTCATACAACAATCAACCTTTCATGGGCAGATTGTACGAGTGGGAACCTTTCAATGAGGGTAAGTTATATTTATACAGCATGTGCATATGTATGTTTTTTTGGAATTGCAGTATTATTTTGCAGTATTACTTCACTTGTTAGTTAACTAGTACCTTTTAATACTATAGTACTGTTTTTGTTTATCTCTGTGTACCCTGGGTGGCGTAACATTACCTGGTCAGGGATTCAAAAATTAGCATTTTGATTACATTTATATTGAAAACTCTAACTTATGGTGACATTTTGATCTATTATAATCATATGATTATACAAGAGTAGTAGGCTGATGGGAATATCATTAGTTTTGCTGGTATTTGGTCATAAACTTAAAGCATAACTCTCTTTTTGTGAATGTATCCAAGTCAAACTTTCCTTTAAAAGCATAATTAAGACAGAAGCGCCACTTTTAAGATTGACTTTATTTTAGTTTTTGGTCAAATGGCCTTTTGACGGAGTGCTAGGGGCACTTCTATGATAGCATCAAAATTGCTATTTTTTAAACACTAAGACGGCTCAACACAACATTAAACTTTGATTGAAGTATCACCAGGGGCTCTACACATGAACTCCAGCATTGAGAACGTTGTTTGTTTACACAGAGTTTCATAAAAAGAAAGGTTTTAACAACTCAATGTAGCTGTTGGTTTTTCCGCTAGCCGCCACCTCTGCTTTTTAGTAAACTCTCTGTGTACACAAACGATACTTCAAGCAAAATTTCATGTTGTGTCGAGCGTTCTTAGTGTTTTAAAAATAGCGATTTTGAAAACAAAAATAAAGTAAATCTTAAAAGTGGCGCTTCCGTCCTAGTTAGGCTTTTAAATGAAAATTTAGCTTGGGTACACTCACTAAACGACCCTAGGTTGCATTTTGGCGAGAGTTACGCTTTAAGTAATGGACAAATGAATGTGTTGACCTGATGGTTATGTCACCAAAGTTATTACAATTCATCCTGAAGGGAACATACAGAAAATGTGTGTAATCCAATAGATGCAAACAAAGAGTTTAAAAGAGGAAAAAACTGAACATAACAACATAAAAGAACCAGCAAGAAAAACAGTCTGTTTATAAAAATGTGTATAGAAGTGACAGAACATGTGTAACCACACGGGTCCTGCCCCTGCCTAGTCTGAGATAATCTATAAGTACTTCATCTTAAGGTTGCATACATTTCATAATTAATGACATTTTCACTGTCAGTTACATCTTCACCTGCCTGACCTATATGAACTAAGGTGTGTAGCGATGTAAGCACTGCAGTATGTCACCTGTCTGTACGCTCCCTGATAAATGTTCACCCATACAAACTCTCCGACTTTACTCACTTATAGTATCCAGGCAACAGTCAAAACACCTCCTCAAATGTCATTTAACTGAGAAGAACACTAATGGAAATAGCAGTCTCTTGATTAATATCCTGTCAAACATGTGTGTATTTGAGGTTCTGTCTTTGTGTTGCAGTCCTTGACTGACAGGTAATGCAGATGTAAAGATTAAATGACCTCAGGTAAATGTAAGAGGTCAAGTTTGTATTATTTGACACCCATCTTGAACAATGCTTAACATACTCTTTTACATCTGTTTAAGAAATACCTTGCTTTTGGGCTAATAGTGTATCTGATTGATAAAGCACCTGAAGAAAATGTAGAATAAACGTAAAGGTCAGAATCCTTTGTGGTGTGGCCGAGTTGGCTCAGTTGGTAGAGTGGGCGCACATATATAGAAGTTTACTCCTCGACGCGGCGGCCGCGGGTTTGACTCCGACGTGCATGTCATTCCTCCTCTCTCTCCCCTTTTTTTATTTGTTGCCTAATCAAATGTTGTTTCAGTGCTTTGACTGACTTTAATTAAAGTTCATTTAAGGCTGCAGGGTGAGTAGCAGACCTGTGTATTAGTTCTATTGGTAACACGGTGACATAATGTTGCTCTATGTGATTTTTCACTGACATCTAATCTTTTGGGAAATTAAGTATTTGAGGGCCTGTGATTTAAAATTATCATGCTACAAAAAGGTCTTGATTTGTAAGGGATAATGTAGAGTGACAACACAATATGTAGCCTACACTTCACGTCGGGGTCTTGCATCACCCTGTTGGGATTGTATTCGCTATAATGACCGGCTCACTCTAGATTTTCCCTTACATACATATATATATATTTATATATATAAATATTTGGGAGTTTTTTGCTTCTTTCGTCCTCAGAGGGTAGCAATGATGTTAATGTTGACACATGATGAAAGTATTGTATTTACACACTAGATGTAACTATGTTGATTGATGTAACAAAATATATACGTTATCAAAATGTCTTGATTTTTCACAGCCTCCTAATCTCGTTTCAGTTCCTGGGGATCAGCATTGTGAACTGAACTGCCGGGCTATAGGGTTCAGGTTCTACGTGCGACAGTCGGAGAGGGTGATCGATGGGACACCATGTGGGCAGAATGATACTTCTCTCTGCGTGGCGGGAAAGTGTTCGGTAGGCCACTTCCTAAACCCTTCTTTACTTGAGCCTTTTAGTCAAAAGCCAGCGTCTTTACTCCTTTTACCCTATGACTCTGCCAATTTATACCAGGTTCGTGGTGTTTCTGAAGATGTATACCAAGAAATAATACATTCAGGTTTTGCAGAAAATGCAAACATGAGCTTCCTCAAGCTTTGTTTTTATAGGTTGACAATGTTGGATAATAGCGTTCTTTAAGTTTCTGTCAATCAAAGTGCAATTAATAAGAGGACATGAAGGATGTATAAAGATTGTGTAAGTTTACTGTACTTATATGTATGTATATGTTATTTTGCAGGGACATGAATGTCAAATCAATAATTTGATTATTTAACAGTCTTGGAATATAGGTTCATGTTTGACAACGAGTCATATGTTTATTAGATATATTATATCTCTATCTCTATTCAGTAAGTAAACCATGACCATACACTAATAGTAACCCAATCTGAAGGTTTAATCCTATCCCAGACATTATAAGTAAACCCAGTACATAATTTCAATGGCATGACATAGTCAGTTGATTATGAAAGATGTAAAAGAACTGGACACTTGATCTCTAGAAGGACTAACATGTACTGCAGGTATGTAGCAATGGCTGGGACCAGCAGAGGGCAGCATGGCATCAGAGTGAGGGTTCTTCATATGTGATGTGGAGGAGTGAAGTGGAGGTCAGGAGGATGTTTCTACCCCCTTGGGCCTAAGCAGGAGACCTGGGATCTCAATGTTGTACATATTTCTACTTCTGACCCTGTATTTAATACACACCATGGAAACATACCTGTGAGCACAGAGTTGGAGAAACATAAGTTTCTGGGTGGGCCTGCTTATGGCTAGCTATGTATTGAGTGTGCAGGATTCACTTTGACGTTCTTTTGATCAGGGTTTAACTAGAAGAAATATGTTGGAGAAGGCGCTCATTTCCAGTTGGTTGTGCTGACCTCGCTCTGTTAACCCCGAGTATTTCCCATGCACTGTAATCCAGCGACAATCTCAACATTAAGATTTAATCAAGTTAGAAAGCCCTCTAATCTCTCGTTTGGGTCTTGATCACATTTCCACTGTTAACACACATGATTTGATAATCCTTTGCGTGGGAAGTGTTGATTTGTTTTTAATAACGGAAACTACTTTGTGATTCATGAGTCTGAAAGTAGGAATTACACAAAAAAGTTTCTGCACGTGTTAATTTAATTTTTCCCTGACTCAAACCACTGGCTGATTATTTAAGGATTCAAATTCATCATCAGTTTTCAGGCAGATTTTTCAAAACGTTTTCTCATCACTCTCCCAGCTTTCTCAGCTGTTCCAGCCATTTAAACAGAAGACCTCCTACATGGGGAAAAATTCTGGGCCTTGTAGAAAGGCATTTTCTACTCCCCACATCTACAGCTATTCATTCATAGCATCTTTTTGGGCCCTCCTAACATGAGGGTCCTGGGTACTCATTCCCCCCCCTCCCAGTCCAACGTCCATGGAAGGAGTACAACCAAGTGCAGTCTGGTATACTGTATGTGTTATTTGTTTGTTTCTAGTATTGGAAATACAGGAGGAATATTACATCATCCGTATTTTAAAAGTTGTGTCTAATGCATTGTGATTGAGCACATTTGATGAATTCTCTGGTGAGGGTCAAGCTGTATGAGTGGATTTAAAAAGTGGAACGCTTTACATACAAGATTGTATTTTATAACATTCATAACAATCATAACATCAGACTGTTTTAGTTGTTTACCCGTGGTAAGCCCAGTTGTAGTGGAAATTGGACTGTTTAATTCTTTTTTTGACCTGACGGAGTTTGATTTCTTTTTATTTGTATGTCATAGCAATACGTCCCTTTACATCTTGTTAAAGTCCACTTCTCACAGACTGGTCTCTGTGTCACAATTCCTACAAAAAACAATATATGTTCTTTTGCCTCAATCTATTTATTTTGTCTATTTTCCAGACCAGTAAATGTAAATTTTTTTTATAGCGCTTTTCCAGTCCTAACAACTGCTCAAAGCGCTTTTACATCTACAGGAAACATTCACCATTCACACACATTCATACACTGTGACCGGGGCTGCCGTACAAGGTGCCACCTGCCCAAGGACACTTCGACAATGACTGCAGGGGCGGGGATCGAACCACCACCTTCCGATTGGCAGGCAACCGCGCTACCACTGAGCCACAGCCGCCCCGTAACAGTGACAAAAGTTAAAACCAAATAGATGTTAATACAATCTCAAGACTTGTCTATTTAAGTCTGAACTAACAGAACTAAAACATATCTTTACTATAAAGATCAGTAGGTATCTCATACACAGCTACTGCACAAGTTGGTGCACTGTCCCTGAGGCACTGAGAAGTGATATACCCTGAAATACCAAGGACTCTAGTACCTCTGATTTAGACCAGAGCCAAACCATAATATAATGTATTTCTAATTATTCAAACAGAGGGGATCCAACAGGTCAGAGCCTGTCCTTGAACAGCACAGAGATACTGATGTACATATTTGTGGAAGCTCAAAACACATTGACATTGTCAAGAAACAACTAGTCTGTATCCTTCACGTTCTACTTCCAGGATTGCTCCTTTGCTGCAGGAAATTCAGTGGATTAATGAGGACTATTGTTGACTGCTCCTCAGATCTCTGCAGGGTAAACAGAGACAGCTAGCTAGACTATCTGTCCAATCTGAGTTTTCTCTCGCACAACTATTTTGCAGCGGTTCTGTGCGGAGTTTAGCACTGCCCATGACAATTCTGATTGGTTTAAAGAAATGCCAATAAACCAGAGCACATTTTCCTTCAATCCCCAATTGCTATGTGGAGTAGCCAGACTCTCCTTCAGTGCTCTTTGGAGGAGGGTCTGGCAAAGTGAGACTAAGAAACAACTAGTTGTCCAACTGAATGCATTTTTCTTGAAGAAAAAGGATGATTATGTTGAACCCTTGCTATTTGTACAAATAGATAGGTGTATATATTTTATTCAAATCAAACAAATTTGAAAACAAAATAATTCATTTATATTTGTTTACCATGTATACACCTACTGTTGCATAGTTATTGAAAGCACACATACAAACTTTTATGGCAGTTTCCAGAGGGTAACATAATATATGCTTAACTTGGTTCTGGGCTGCAGGTTGGGGCAATGATCTGATTGCAATTGGACTCTACTCTGGTTTTAGAGGGAAATGTGGCTCAATTAGCTTGACGCACTGCTGTTGATTACAGTGGAAACACTGTCTTCTACTTTACAGCCCACAGTTTGTGTGGTCCCTGATACTTCTCCCTGACACCTTTCATGCTGCATGAATAACAACCCAGCTCTGTCAATTTGACCTTTGGCTCTTGGTGCCACTTTAGATGCACATCTCAGATTTTTAAATCTGACACAGTGACACCCTCATATTGGTCTGTCAGAGAGTCTCGCACCTATCTAACTAATGTACCTTATAGTTTTGGACTTTAGCAGTGCTACAGCTTTTGTCTGATGGAGGACAGATGTGATTTCTTCCTCATCTCATACGTGGACAGTTGTCTGTATGCTGTATAGGCACCACCACTACTTGCCCTGCACTGTCTGAGCTGGGATGGAGTGAGGGTGACGTGGTTGCTAGCAGTTTGACCCATAACAAAAAGGTTTCATTGCTCTCGTCCATCAAAAAGGTCTGCAAAGTTTAGAAAGTGGCATATTTCAAGGTTGTTTCCATGTTGGTGCTCTGTCCAGAGTTCCCACACAGATTTCAGTTGCATGCTACATTTTGCTTTCCTTCATGATTTGGAAAACAAACCATTTTTTAATTTTAAATTTTCCTTTTCGAGAGGGGTTGTCTCAACACTTATGACTTGAGTGTTGGACAGATTTCTTACAGTATCTTCAATATTTCTGCCCCTTTGTGTGGGATGAAGTTAGTTCCTTGCTCACTGTCTTTGGCCTCTGTACAGTAGTTTAATGATCTTTGAGACTAACAAAATCAAGAGTCCATTGCCCTGCTAGCAGCTCTGTGAGGCTGTAGGTGTAGTAGTGCTTTGAGATAAATGTAAACATACTGACAATGACAGCGCTAACATGCTGATGATAAGCAGGTAAAATGGTTACCATAGTCACCATCTTAGTTTAGCATGTTAGCATGCAAACCTTTTAGATTAAAGCACTAAACACAAAGTGCAGCTGAGGCTAATGGGAATGTCATTAGTTCTATTTCACCTGATCCTAATGATCACCACAGTGATTGCAGTTCATCATGAGGGGAACATGAATATTGTTCCCAAAGTAAATGGCAATCTATTAGTGTTAATTTTGTCAGACGAGACAAGACTAAATATGTTCGTCAACAGCCTTTTTCCCATGACGAAGACGAGACGATAACGAGACGCACCAATATCCAAAAACGGGAGAAAGCCCGGCAAAGCTCGACATAAAACCAGACGCGTTTAACAAAGTTGCATTCAACAAAAATCCTTCAACAAGTATATTTTGTCAGGTAATTATGACATTTAACCAATATTTGAGATGTGTGAAACACTATTTGACTGAAATTTTTATCACAAATAATCTCAGAAATAATTTATTTAATAAATAAATAAGTTTCACTAAAACTTGACTAAGGAACCTGAGTTCTCTTTTGACTAAAACTAGACTAAAATGATGAGACTTTTAGTCGACTAAAACTTGACTAACAAAAAAACATATGTGAATGACTAAAACTAACAAGGACATTTGGCACAAGACTAAGACTAAATTAAAAATAGGTGACAAAATTAACACTGCAATCTATCCAATACTTCATAGTCAAGATGTTTTACTAAAAGCAAAAAACATATGATGGTGCTAGCTGAAAAATTAGGGGATCACCCAATTTGGTAGGATTTAAGTACTACGTAATTTTAGTTAATTTATAGGATTATGAACATCTATGATTTTTGAGAGTTATGTAGAGTATATTTGATATCTAGATATCCTTTGATCAGATTCTTTTCGATCACCAAAATTTGTCTTGAAACACTGAACATTTCCTATTAATCACATGTGTATATGAACATGTTGAACCAGCCAGCTCTTAGGCACTGAAACCTCCCTGAATGTGGTTACTCATTTCAGATGAACAGTGAAAGAAAGATCCCTTTATGGTGGGAATTCCATTCAGCTGCGACTTCTCTCTCTTTATACCAAGGAAGGGCATTTGAGAAGGGTGTGTGTATTTTTAAAGGCCGATCACTGACCCCACACTTCTCTGCTGGCAGTGGTGGGCCTAGTTGAGGGTAGAAATCGATATACTGTAGCTTGCACTTCTCTAGACCCAGTAGTTGCTTTGCACTACTTCCTGCTGCTCTTTACAGTTAGGTGGTAGACGATGATGAAAGAAAATGAAAAACGGTAATGAAAACGAAGTTGAAATCTGGTTGATACATGTTGATGAAAAACGTAGCATGTTTTAATTCAGGTTATATCAGTCTTAATGCTCACTGATAAGCAGCGCAACATTTAACTACCAGATTTCAGCATGGATTTTGACAAACATGACAGATAAAAATGAGGCTACGTCTGACCCAGTGCAGTGTTGAGGTCTCAGCATCAGTCATCCCCTGACTGGCATGTTTCCCAGCACCCAGAGCGAGTCTCAGGCCCAAACTCATCAAACAACATCCTAGGCCACTCCTCACTTCTCTCCACTGACAGCTGCATCTGTTTTATGCATTCCCTGTTGAGGTGGACAGACTGACTTGTTAAAAGGGAGATGACTGCTTTGATATATAACCTGTCTGGTGAAGACTAGTGTAGATACCTGAATCCCATCTCTGTCACGACAAGCCCCGGCTGCACGCTCACAGGGTGTTCCCCACCATTACCCACTGCAGATGGTTATCATGTCAGCAGGGCCTGTCGTCAGTTATTGGACATGTGCAATAACAGTTATGATGGGTATGTGCTGAGGAAAGATGCTGCCTTGAGAATTAGTACTTGTGGTATCAGTCTAGGGATTTTAACTCATACTGCATTAATTTCTATTGATTTGTATTAGCCATGCGAGCTGGGATGGCAGTTTAGGATGATCAGTCAGCCCATCACTTTTAGAATTAAACATCTGTATTTTGTACATCATGGTACCCAGATGATGAATCCTAATGATGTGGAAGATCTCCTAATTACATGGATGATCCCCTGTTTTGACTTCTCTTTTAGTGCCACCATGGTATTGAAATTTGTAGTTTTGAGTGAAATTTATGGATTTATTGGCTGGATTGCCATGAAATCTGGTGTAGACATTCATGCTCCTCTCAGGATTAATTGAATTTACATTGGTAGTTTACCAACCTTTTATCTATCAACATTATCAGAGCTTGGTCTTTTTTAAATTAAACTTTAACAGTTTGTCAACAAAGGTTATCCAACAGAGCTTTCTGAGACTTGCAATTACAAGAAATTATCTTGGAGTGATAACAGTTCAGCACATGTGCAAAGGTAAGTGTGTTATGATGGATTTGTCTGTAATGGAAAGTGGAACACAAAATATATAATATATAAATAAATAAACACAATATAAAACTGTGATACCTAATGTATCCCTTGAATGAAGATAGGCCTACTGTTCCTTCTAGCTCCCCACCACAGGGAGTCAAAGGTCAGGTTCAGAGAACAAGCGGCAGCACTGGAGAAGACAAATGGTGTTTGAGAAGGTAACACGTGAGGGAGATGACAGATTGATGTCTTAGTTTGGCCTCTACCTCCTGGATCCTAATGGGCCCTTTTCCCTCCTACGGGCTCTTACTGGACCATGTCAGCCCTCACTGGCTCTGTGTGACCTCTGAACTCCGGTAGGCTTGAGCGCTCTGGGTTCGGTGGTCAGACACTTGTTCTGCACCACTACAGCTCATAAAGGTTTTTCTTTAGGAGACAGGGGAGTGTTTAACCTTGTGAATGGGGCCTCCTTCAAGCTGTGAAAAAGCAGAGTGTCTGCATTTGATGGGATCTCCATTGATGTGTTTCTAACACTGCTGGTTCCTCTTTTATATCCTGTTTTTTTACGTGGTCTGGTACTTTCCTCAGAGTATGTACTCCTTAGTCCTGTCTTAATTCCCTCTTAGCCCTGTTTGTTAATATACAAAAGAAATGTAACTAGTTTAAATGAATGTTTGTATGAAGGGCAGTCATTACTCTCAGGCCTTTTGGTACATTGGCTGGGACTATTAGGGGACTTCAGGATTAGTAAGAAGATAGCCAGTGTTCAGCTTGGTGTTGAACTTCCATTTCCTGGTCATTTTCTGGCAGCACAACAACAGCTGGGACAGTACCTTCAAATATTGGTGTCAGCTGAAAAAATAAAAAGCGTCAGATCCCTATGATTTTTTTTCTTAGTCTTAATGACCATCAAAAATACCTTCGCTGGATTATGCGTTGATAAAGGAAGATTATGCCCAAATGTAGCAAAAACTGAAACATTAGACAAGTTGACTGTGGTGTGAAATATTATTTTTATATGCTCAATATTTGTTATTATGGGTATTTTTATACAGATCATTAGGCATCTACTCACAATGTGCTGACTCATGATATCATGATGATGTGTGGTTCTGTGTGGAGACTAATCATGTGGACAGATGATAGCTGATAATATGGATAGATGATGATGATTTGGGACAGTTGATGTATAGTGACCCACATGACTGACCCACAACAGGTTAAGCTCTGCAGTGGAGTGTGTTTTAAGGGCAAAGAGCAGCCAGTCCCAGTGTCCGCCTCTGAGACTGATTTATGAGGGTGCACTATACAGATACTAGGTTGTATTTTTAGCACTCAGTGTCACACAGGTCTTCCTCTGACAAACAGCTGTTGACAGTGATTGGTTGCTGTCTGTGTGACTGTCAATTGAGGAGACAGTTTAGCAAATTGTATGCCTCATCGGTTTGTTTGGAATGTCTGAAGCACTCAATGTGTGGTCAGCGCTCACTGGGCACTAGGGATTTAGGGTCATTTGATAATGAGATAAGAAACGTAGGTGTGAGTGTGTGTCAGTGTATGTTGCACTTCTGGTCCATGCGTCTGAGAATGATATGTGAGACACTTTGTGTGCACAATAAAAGTAATGAATTATAAATGCCTAATTGTGTATTTCTGTATGTAAGCATGTATGTAAGCATTCACATGTAATCATGTGTTGGAACTAGAAGAAGCTTGTGTGTGTGTGTGTGTGTGTGTGTGTGTGTGTGTGTGTGTGTGTGTGTGTGTGTGTGTGTGTGTGTGTGTGTGTGTGTGTGTGTGTGTGTGTGTGTGTGTGTGTGTGTGTGTGTGTGTGCGCACTTGTATATGTGTAAATCTGTTACTAAGAGTGTATAACAGAGAGTGTGTCAATGCTGTAGGTTCCCTGCTGCTCAGGGTCAAACCCCATTGTAAATCAGACTCTTATCTGATGGCGTCTAATAGCTTTATTAACAAAAGGCAGGCCTACAGCAGGTGTTCAAAGACAGTAAACACAGAAAACAAATGAGCTAAGACTTCAGACTTATTTGGTATATGTGTTCATTGTCTTGTCAGTCACACTTTTGTGTTACACCAAAGCTTCTTGTTGAGGTCAAGATAATTGAGTAAAAAACAGGCCTTGGAGCGTATACAGGCAACAGTCTTTGTCTGTGATCTATTTTCAGTTGAGTACAAATGTTGATACCAAATGTTTAAGCCTTTATCCCATTCCCATATCCAATTATGTTGCAAACATATTTCAAAAGGAAAGACTAACACCATATATTTATGTTTTATTGGCTAGAAACTAAATTCTTTGATTTATCCTGATTAGGGCTTTTAAAGCCATATTTTCACTAGATAAACCTGTCTCAATGCAATCATTTACACTTTCTTTAGCAGTTGTATGGAACTCTTCAACTTTTACCATAACACCTGGTAACTTTGCTAATTTTATTTCAGAACCAAAAATAATTGCTTTAGTTTTTCCCCAGCAGGGATAATCTTTTATCTTTCTAAGATCCTCACTGAGGGTATTTTCAACTACTGTTTTCTTTATATGCTACTTTATCATCACCATTTAAAAAAGATTGCATGAGGCATCTGCTTTAAAGCATATTAATGAGAATAATAAAGGGCCCCAGAAAACTACCCTGTGGCATCCCACGTCCTATATTCTTGACTCTGAAAATGTGTCATTAATGTCAACAATTTGATTATGATTTGGTAGGTACAGTATGACTGTGAGTCACCACTGAACTGCTATTCTGTGATGCTTTTCTATAATCAGAGTGTGGCAGTTGTGTGTGCTTGAAGGGTGTCACAAGTCTACCAGTATATTCACACTGTGAGCAAGATGATCAACAAATCACTGAAATTCCAATTACTTGCTATAAAGCTACAGAGTGAGACTGGATTAATCTACTTCACACACCTATGTGGCACTGCTCTTTAATTCATAATACTACCTGTCAACTATGACAATAACAAGTGGTTAATTTCAGCTGTTGTATAGTTTTAGTTCTGTGCTGGAAAGTTACATTACCATTTCCTATCTCTTCTGGAGACTGTCATCCATTGTTGGAGCAGTGGCTTCCCTCAGCCACACCTTGCCCCTCCCAGCCCAAATGTCCTCTCAACCTGCTTTATTCATTCAACCCACTTCCTCCACTGTGCTCCTGCATTTTTTGGTCAAATACATTGCTCAAAGGAAACAATCATGGGACCTACATGCCTTTGCTGACTAATATGTTTCCCAGATGCACAAATATCATGTGTTTTCTCTTCATACTTTTTGCCTTTTTTTAAACTTTCACTGCTTTAGTTAACTAGCATTTCTGATAAATAATGGAGATTAGAATGGAGCATGATGATAATTGAATGGTTGCCGAAATGAAAAATGCTGCACTGCTTAAAACAAATCTGATCTGCATGTATGATGTATGATGTAAGCATATTATGACAGAGGCTGGTAGCTGCCAGGTAGAGTGTTTCCCATGAATGCTAAAAATATTCAGTCATGGTTCCGCTATGAGCTTTGGATACGTCTAACTGCAATGCATTAAACGTGACATAAAACAGTTGAATATTTAGTGTACGTTCACTAAGTGAATATTATGAAAATAAAATATGTATTTCTTGCTAGAAATGTAATCAAATGCATTTTTATACAGAAACTAACAGAAATTTTTGATTTGTTTTTTCACTAAAAATGAGCAAAACGTCTGCCATGTTTTTTTTCTCACAGCCGGAATCTTGAAAGTCACATGAAAAACAATAGGAAAAGAATTGGCAAAAAAATTTAACAGTCATACAATTCAAGGGCAATTATTGTAACCCCTCTATCTTATTGGACATTGGACCAGCATAGTCAGGGTATGTTTTTATATGAGACTGGGTTGGAGTGTGTGTCTGCTGGACACTGACAGCGTACAGTCATTTTGAGCCCACCTGCTGTAGAGCATGACTCTGATGTGTGTGGGTTGGAGACTGGAATCAGGCGCCTGGAGCCAAGGTTGCTTCAGGATTGACCCAGTTGTTGAAGGAAACAAAGACCCCAGGGTGTACTGGAGATTCAGTCTGGCCGTGTGCAACCTTTGGGGCTATGCCTCCATAATTAGATCTGTCCAGATCAGAGGCAGATCAGTGAAGCAGGAGACAATGTTTGTTGGTTCATCATGACGGACGCTGCTGAAAAGAGCCATTCCCCTCCTACATACCTGCAGCTGTGCTGTTTTGACAGCTTACTGTGCATACTGTACACACGGGTTGGAGGATGAGGGGCTTACTCTGAAAACAAAATTGATTGAGTGAGCCATTCACAATTTCAGTCTACTACTGGAGAAAGTCACATGCTACTGGCAAGAGGAAGTTGGACAGATTTGTGTGTGTGTCTTAGTTGCAGGTGTGAAGATGTTTTTTATTGCTATGCTTCCTTGCACTCAGTGCCTCTACTTGCTCTGTGAAACAGCTTTACAGAATATTAGGAAAGGTTGCAGAGTGGAATTTATTATTAAGTATAGTGCTAACTTGGACATCATTACTAAGCAAATATTTTGCAATCTGTTCAGCTGACTTGTGTGAGTGCACACATTAATCTACAGTCCCAAGCTTCATAGTAGCTGTTCTTTTTATTGGGGATTTGTGAGCTGGTGTTTAAACATCCTCCTGAAGGACTGTACTTTTTTCTCATTTAAATTTCTATTGAATACTTAATAACAGAGTATGTAAGTACAGGGTTGGTCATACATTTCAGAATCTTGGCATAAACATACTACATGTCACAGAGGAAAAATAAAATTTGAAAAATAAAGTAAGAAATATAAGGGGAAATCCAGTCTACAGACAGACGAAGAAGTTATGCTGTATTTAGTCTCTGCTTTCTTAGGTTACGTTTTCATTCACCCTTGTGTAGGTCCAAAAAAGATCCCAAGAGGTCATCCCATTCTGCTTGTTTGTCGACAGCTTGTGAAGCATAGACTCATAAGATGCTGTCTCCACCATTGCATTAGTCCATTCTTTCAGATTAGGAGATACAGCAGTTTCCAGTGTCTTAAAATAACTCTTAAAGCTGTGACCAAGCCCACCATAAAGACAAAAAGTTCTTTTTGATATATTCGGTATTTGTGATCTGTCCCCTAGTAAACATACGGCAGGAGTCAAGGGAATCACTAAACCTGACCAGCTACTCAGGAAGTCCACAGCATTGGTCCAAAATTGATTCACTAATGCACCTTCCTATTCACAGTGAAGACAAGCCCCTAACTCTGTTTACACTTCCAACACTATTATCATTCATCAGTTTCATTCTATGTTGTCTCACTGAGGTATGATACTATCTATGCATGATTTTATGTGTGTGAACTTCCCTCTTGTTTCTCTTACATACTGTACTTTCCACAGTCCGCTAGTACCCCCAACCATTTCTCCTGTGTAAAGTTTATTCTCAGGTCTCTCTGCCATAACAATTTCACATTAGAGGACTCACCACTTACCGAATAGTTTGTTAGTCTATAAAATTGTGAGGCCGTACAGCGTTTCAATGGCGCATTCAGATATTCCAAAATATCATTTTCTGAACCAGTACCAATTCAAGATTTTCACAGTCCCTGATTTGTAAGTACTTTCAAAAATGTTGTTTACCTGTAAGTTTAAATCGATGTGATAAATCCTCATAAGACGTGAATTTTTAATTTTTTGTACAGGTCTCATATAGTATATATACCACGTGTATGCCACTGCCTCCAATACACTGACGTTTTACACAATATGTATGGCAGGATTAAACCACGATGAAGCATATATCTGTACATACTGCGACAACTTATACATTTGTGTACCTTGGCCCACATTTCCTTAGAGTGCATCCAAGAGTTGGATTTGTTGTTCTACTTTGTTGAGACAGATGCTCCTTCGGACTAAATGGTTAACATAACTCATTCTCAATTTCCATCCATTCTAGCTTGCTGTCTGTCGTTTTCCAATATTTGGTTATTTTAGTCATTTCAAAAGATATCCCATATAACCGTGGATCTGTAAGCCCAATCCCCCTTTCTCCTTGGGGGTGCAGAGTTTACTCAGTTTCATCCTTGCTTTTTTCCTCATCCCATAAAACTGTTTAACTATATCATCACACTTCTTAAAAATGGCCGGCGGTATCAGGTTTGGCAGCATCATTACTAAATAGTTAAATTGAGGGGTGCTATTATTTTAATAACATTGACTTTTTCCCAGAGTAAGTTTTATTTGTTACCACTTCTCCAAATTTGTTTACATCTTTTGCAACACCAGGTTAAAATGTAACAAGGGCATCTCTCCTATGTCTTGACTGAGTTTAATTCAAAGATACTTCATGCCTTGAGGTACCCACTTAAATTTAAATGTTTACACCATGTGTGTGTACCCAAAATGTGACAAGCAGAAAGAGAAAGCTCCATTCCACCTCATCAAAGGCAAGACTGTACTTTTGACATCTTTTACAAATTTTGTATGCTAAGTACTGTATATGCTTATTACTGTACTTGTCATTCATGAACAACTATTGCAATCACAATTTGAAAGTGTGCAATTTTTAAAGTGCAACAACTGTAATTTTAATTATTACTTGCATAACAACTATCACCAGCAGATAACGTGATATCTTAATAAAATGTGATGAATTGGTCATATCTTCTATTAGAATACTCATAATATATAATAACATATTAATACAGTGTATACATATCATCCAAAAAAGATTTAATATGTCACTAGTAAAGTATTTAATCGGTTTATTTTCTTCTTTGTATTTTTATATTGTAATATCTTGTCAATTCATCTGTCCATCTGCCTGCCTCCCTCTCCTCTCCTTGTATTCCCACCATGTGTGCCCTGGTGCTCGGCCATCTGAGACACAGTCTTTCAGAGCATACAATAGACTTTGCAGCAGCCTGTTGTGGTCTCTGTGTGCCACTTCAAAACAGGAAAGTTTTCAATTATCTCATGCTTACTCCAGAAGGTTTTGATCCGGCCACAATGTCCCTGATGCGCTAGGTCTATATATATAATTTATCATTATTTATCATAAATTATCATAAATTATATATAACTATCAGATAGAAGGATGAAGAATGTACTCCTTACCTAAGTATGTCTTGGTCAATTAGGGTTTATGTCGTGGAAACAATGGTGGTGCAATAGGAAAACCATATGATGAGTCAGGGATTTTTTTTGGCTGCAGAACTTGTGCTAGCAGAGTTGAAACTGGTGGTGCTGGTGGTGGGGGGCATAGAGGGCAAAGGGATCTTATTGTTTTTGAGTTATTGTTTCTGTATCTTAAGAGTGAGCAGAAACAACAAAATATGTTTTTCATGTGGGATTTGTTCCTCTTCAGGATGCTCAGTAGACCTTGGAACCGTATTATTTAACCATAATATTTCCCCCTTTTTCTGGTTTAAATGAAGGTGATGTCCAACTGTAAAGTGTATAATTCTGTAATTCCTATTTGTTGGCATGCCCATCTGCCAATTATTTCCACACAATTTGAACCACTGTGGTTTTGTTCCTCTCCGTCTTCCAATTTACTGTCAGCAGTAGCTGCCACACTCTCCTCTCTGCCTCCTTTCCCTCCTGCCTCTCTCTCCTCCGATTCGTTTTCTACCTCTCCCTTCTCTAAAAAAGCCCCAGTCCCCCCTACCTCCCTGCACCTCCCCCAGCTCAGTTTACAAGGGGAGCTTGTGGAGATCAGCTCTGTAGTGAGAGTTTTTTTTTTTTAGCATTCTCAGAGCTACAAAGGCAAGGAAGAGGCTGACGGGAGCAGCCACTGGTTGTTACAGAAGCCTGAGTGAATGGTCGAACATTTCTGTGGACACATGAGAGAATGCTGTCAGGACTGGCTCTACTGCTGCTCGTCTGCCTCCACATGCGTGTGCAGGGAAGCCGCGGTCACAGGTAGTACCCGCTTCACCTCTGTTGGGTCCTGGAGGAACCTGGGTGAGAGTTGGAATTCCCATTGATGCTAACACTCTTGCTTTAAGAGTCACATTGCATGATGCACTGCTTAGTGTTTGTTTCTTTTGGACTCTTTACAGAGAGGTTTGGAAGTCGTTGGTGTCACCATGAGAAATTCTGTGCAAATATTGGACTTGGATAATAAAGTAGATCTGATAAAGACATCTACATTTCATGGATGTATATATAAGTACCTGGTACTCATTTACAACCATTTTTTGCAGCTCTGGACGTTGTCTCTTCATTACTTGGACTGTCATTGGGGCCCTGTGATCCTGTGGTCCATCTACTGAGTGGTAGTATTTACTGTATGGCTGTTTTCACTGTGGCTCTGCTTGCTCTCCAATGGTTTATTTTCCACCGCACATTC
>NW_022602577.1:0-54746 GCF_008692095.1 Etheostoma spectabile | reverse complement strand
GTATTTCAGTACTTTGCACTTCTTCGAGTATGAATAACTAGTTTGTGAAGACACTAATTGTAATGTAAGCAATAGGTTACATATTCCTAAAACTGTTTTTTATTTTAAAACTTTTTTAACCACATTTTATATGTTGGTATATTTTTCTCAGTACGTTTTCATAATAATGCCATGTTCTCTCAGAATCCTGGCGTTTACTAAAGACCCTATCAAATGTAAGGTCACTATGCTGAAATGTTCGGAGATGAACCTTTCAATAAGATAAAGTTCCACAAAATTGTATCTTTTTGAAGGTTTCACTATTACCAGTCCTGAAAGTTAAAAACAATGTCCTGCTTCTTTCTGTATCAAATAGACATCATGAGCTTTGAACTGAGCCTTAAAACTACTTTCTGGGTTTGTAGTTCACTAAGGACCCTCAGAGTTCCCCGTGTTTTTCAACTGGATGTCCCACAGAGTGTTGTCATGGCTCCCAAAGAATTGCCTTAAGAAATGTTTGGGGGAGGACAAAGACTTGAAGTCTTTGCATAATGTTATATGGGAGAACTATCCATGTCAAATGAGCCACATAGTCATGCAACTGGATAGATATATCAGAGTGTTGAAATGATTTGCCTTAGTGCTCTAGCTTATTCTTGTTTGAATTAGCAGCAAGTCTGCCTGTCTATCTGTCTTTTCCTTGCTGCATTCGTAGCTTTAAAATAACTCATTAGTTATAACATTTAATTACCAGATGGCTTTCAAATAATTTTAGAGAAACAGTGACACTCAGCAGCATGGAAAAGACCTTTTGAGGACTATCAAAGAATGATAAAATGATGTTCTGTGTTTTATACTATTAGATTTGACAGTATATATTCTGCCTTACTATGCTGTAACAAAAACCAAATCATATAATGACATATGCAACTCTAGTCTCTACCTTATGCCTCATGTCTTTTAACTAATTTTGCATGCCCTTACATTTTTCCTCCCTAATAAATGCTCCATTTAAGAATGTTATTTAACATATGCACTGGTGCTGATGGCAACCAGGTGAGCTGGAAAGTACTGTATACAACATCAAATGGACAGCGTACTGTTCTTTTGAAATATACAAATGTCTGTGTTAGGTCTCAACTCAAAGTGTCCGTTGAGTGTTGTACGTACACTTTCTGAATCTGCAATATCGAGTGCCTAACTGTGGCTGTGTACCAAGTTGTGTTGCTCCTTAATCAAGCACTTTGTGCAAACATGAAGTGCATTTGTGAACAAGGTAAGGATATACTGAATCCCTGTGTTGCTGGAGGATTTCTGAAGTATGACTGAAATAAAATGACATGATCTAAGTGCAATTATTTGTGATACATGGGTGGTATTTGTACTTCACTGCCAATAAATCAGTTCATGGACAGAATCAGATCTCTGCATACATGCACTAGGGCTGAACAATTAATCGAAATTGCAATATGGACTAATGCAATATTTAAATAGCAGATGGTGCAATATATTTTAAAGGCAAAATTAATATCAAATAGTACCATTCTGAATTAAATATTGAGATGCTGCAGCAGCGCTGTCCTGGCCTACAAATATTATTTGACAAACTTCAGAAAAATCGTTGTTTGGTACAGACCTTTGCAACAAAAAAAATCGCACCATGATCATTTTAATATATTTTTCAATGAAAAAAGGAACAAGGATGCGAAAATGATCATTCCCTTCAACACTGAGAATCATATCACGATTGCAATATAAGTCAAAACAAACGCGATTAGAATTTTTTTTGTTCCAAATCATTCAGCCCTAGTATGCACTGCACAGCAGTGACCATATGAGACACTATACGACACTTCCGGTCAGATTAAAGGCTTTGTAAATGCTTGAATTAATAAAATTTACATTTTATTTCTAAAACATTCAATTTAAAGCTTGAACCACATACATTTGTCCCTATAAGTTGCAAAAAGTCTTTTTAGCAATTTCTTTTTGTTACCATCATCATATAATACTACATCATGACAGTATGTGTGGGACATTGTCATAATATAGTATAATAAGATGACTTCATCCCCATCCCATGTGCAGGAAAGTTGGATTAGTTGGTATTCACCGTACCTCATACCATCTACATAACTTTAGGCATTAAAATTAGCCTTTGCCATTTTTTGTAATCAAATGCCATATTTTATAATTTGTGAATTTAAATATTTACATTTTGAAACTGGTTTAAATACTGTATAGAATGCATTGTGTTACAATAGCAGCTTCATTCAGATAACTACATTTAGTAAAACTTGCTTTTTGGATATCCAATCTTTTCCGAGAATTCAGCTTTTGGCTTGTTGGTAGAGTTTCAGCAGGGTGGCGTTTAATGACGAATGAAAAGGCTGCATTGTCTTCCCAGAAAACACTGAACAAACAGGATGAGGTCATTGTAACCACAGCCTGTCCTGCTCTGATGATGAGGATGGCGCCCCTCATTGGATTAGTTGAATTAGCTTCGACCAGCACCTCCCTTCTCCCATTCCAGCTTTTTCCCTCAGAATATAACATATTTCATTGTTTCATGAAGTTTAATTTTCAGAACATTGTATACTTATTTCCCAAAAAAGATCTTTTCAAATTTTAGTATATAGAAAATGGAAATCATTAATAATATAATAGCTTCTTGTACTTTTTTTTTTGTCAACAGATTTGGTTATTCTGTTTTTAGGACAGTAGACATAGGATTATTGATTGTAATAAATGTTATCCTCACAGATCTTCAAGTCATCTGTAGCTTTCACTGCTAGCGTTTTTAAATACGGTACATGCAGTATATAAAAACACCCTTATATGTACTATTTCATCCATATCATTTTTATCCATGCATCATTTGGAACAATAACCAAAGTTTTCAGAACTGGTCTTTAATGTCGAAAAACTGCATGTATGTTTGTAAGAATTGTCCATGTTCTCTTCCCTCGTCCCTATGTGTTGGTGTCCAGGTGTACGAGAGCAAATTGCAGGAACTTCAGAAACAGGTGGAGACTATTTCTCTGGTAGCTGAGACACCTGATGAAGAAGAGTTGGAGGAGGAGGAGGAAGAGGAAGGTGCGTACTGTAAATCTTTAGTCATGCAGAGATTTCTTTACTTCATGTATTTAAGCCCAAAAAATATATAAATAAAATTGTTTGTTTTCTCTTCCACATTTCTGTCCAGAACCTAGACTTCTGGGATGTGCGTATAGTATTTCCTCTTTCATGATCAGAAGACTTTAATATCAACTTCATTCAGATTCATTCAAATCAGTTAATATTTCCATACTAATTACGCATTTAAGGTATTAAGTCAAACTAGTCCATAAGGACAGTATTCACTAATTACTTTGAAATAAAACATACTACTAATAATAGACCATACTTATTGTTTTTCAAGTTTAGCCCATCAACTACAAATTGATAATAATTGACTGGCAACAATTTTCCAAAGCAAGTCATTATGCAAAGCAAGCAATGAATGTATTTTTACAAATTTCCAGGCAGCACAACACATTTGGACTGAGAAGGACATCAAGTGTCTGACTTGATTGATAATAAAGTCCTAATTTTATTCCTGTGTTAACAAACATTATTAATATATTATTTCACCAAACCTTTAACAGCATCAGAATGATTAACATAGACTCCTTATGCATTTAGAGTCATCTCATCCATCAAGGTAATATGATGTTAAGTTGTTAATCAAGTTGAGAGCAATAGCAGGTTCCCATCATGTTTTGAATTTTGGTGATGGGGCTAAACCTTTCCTTTCATTTAGATAACAGCCTGTGGCATATATAGAGAAATTACAAGCATTTCTTCCCTGTTTGTCTTCTGGATTTGATTTTCCTAAAATAGTGCTTTGGAATTTAGTGCTTTTCTGCAGATGATAAATTCTGATCTTGGAGGTCCCTGAACACATCATAAAGAAAAGCTTTTCAGTACAGTCACTGCTTGCAAGAAGTATTGACTTAAAGTAAAGGTGACAACATATTCCACATGATGGATTGAAGGCAGTAATGTAAAGAACACTGGGTTTTTAGTTTGGCTAAAACAAGTAAAAGTGCATGCGCGCACATGCGTGCGTTTTAACATTGGCTGTGTCTCCCTGCAGTGCCATGGACTCAGCACGAGTTTGAGTTGGCTCAATGGGCTTTCAGGAAGTGGAGGTACCATCAGTTTACCTCCCTCCGTGACCAGCTGTGGGGAAACGCCGTCTACCTGAAGGAAGCCAACGCCATTAGTGTGGAGCTTAAGAAGAAAGTAAGCAAAAATTATATTTCAGTGTACTTAATCTTAATTTAGCATTGGTTGAAGGTGGGTTTTCCAGCTTTGAAAAAGAAAAAATTATGAACTTAAGTTATAAATAAATATTTTGAGAAAAAAACACTTTGAGACTTTCTAAAGGAGTGATGTTAAAAGCTAAATGAAACCTGTGCGTAAATGAAGATGTAATTTAGTGATTCTAAATGTTGTTCCTTTAATCCCATAATTGCCTGGCAGCCACGTTAACCATCCTGACAGCCATTGAGCCTTGGGTTTGGGATGTTCAACTGTGAATCTTCTTGCCCAGTTCTAGGCTCTTCATGATTGATAATGGAGATGGGTCTTAGGACAGGGTTTTGCTTCTATCTGTGATTTATATCCAGGGTTGTTAATTAGTTTAGCATTTTGCCCCAAAAAGGTTCTGGGAAGAGAAAGGCTTCAAAATGAAGCACGGAACGGATTTGTTTGACTTTTCCACCCAGATATATGCAGTTAAATAGAACTAATGACAAAATAAATCTTGGATAAAGGGTCAGTGTTGTCAGTCAGGATCCGGAAGTCAGAATGGATTCTCATGCTTGCTTTTTTTCTTGACTTGGCTTGATGTTTATTCTTACCTTTTCAACCACCTCTCCTATTCTTCAGGTCCAGTTCCAGTTTGTCTTGCTGACGGACACACTGTACTCGCCGCTTCCCCCTGAGCTTCTGTCACCAGAGCCAGAGAAAGAGCGTGACTCCAGACCTTTCCCCCACACCGTGGTGGCTGTAGAGGTTCAGGACCTGAAGAATGGAGCCACACACTATTGGTCCCTTGATAAACTCAAGTAATGCCAATACCATATTTTAAACTAGTCCTGGTTGTAGTTAGATGTTTTAAAATGTAAAAACTTAGCCAGTGCAACATGTCATCTATATTGCCCAGTCAGATTTTTAAATCATCAGTCTCTACAGTCTGCTTTTGCTCAAAGGTTTTTCAGATCTCAATTTTCTCAATTCCTCATTTCTCAATCAGCCTGTTGTCAGATCATATTTCATGCCTTCAGTACCAGAATAAAATAGTACAATAAATAACAATAAATTATGAGACCGACATCTGTACATCTCCTCCATCCATCCATTAGGTGAGCCATGTATTCTTTCTATCTGCTTAAGTGCACTCTGTCATCATTTGCAGGCAGAGGCTGGACCAGATGAGAGAGATGTATGACCGTGCTGGAGAAATGGCCTCCACAAACCAGGAGGACGGAGAGGGCTCTCTGACAGGAAATGACCCCTTCTATGATCGCTTCCATTGGTTTAAACTTGTGGGGAGGTACGTAATGCAATTACATACAGAAGATACTGTATACGTACAATGCTGCATATTTTACTGTAGTTGATCACCAAACATCCTGACATCCTGTTTGTCTATTGGTGCCTGTTTGAGTTCTAAGTTATCGGTTTTGTTTTTGTGGCTTCATTCAGTCAGCTTTTGTGAACCATTTCTTTAAAATGAGTCCATGCATTTACTTACGTTTTTAATTTTTATGGTCAAATTCTGTGTCATGTGTATAAGTGATATCACATGTTTTGGCATCATTTATGTCTGGTGCAGGTGTATGTTTTGTTGCGCATTATACATTATTTTGTTTTTGTCATGTTTATTACTTGATGTTTCATTTGTGATTTGATATGGTGTTCTTGATTTCATGTCACATAAAAAATTTTCATTTGATTTGACATCACATTTTTTCACATCACATTTGTTTTTTATGTTTGTTTTTTTACCATAAATGATGTAATTTATCCGTTGTATTATTTTGCTGTCTGTTGCCATTCTCATGTTGATATCCCTTCCAGTTCATACAAAAGCTTGGTAAGAACATAGTGGATTTGGATAAAGTGGAAATGTGTGGCATTTTGTATTTAATCCTCTTTCAGCCAGCATACATTGGACGATTTATATGTTAATCCTTTTAAAGTGGCATTTCATTTTGGTATAAAATAGTCCTGTTTCTATAAATTGTTGTGACACCCAGCAGCTTCTTGTAATACCGGCTCTTTATTAAATGAATCCTTCTGTTGCATTTGCAATGGCTTCAAAGTAGTAGTATTAGAAAAAATAATTTTCTTAATGGATTTGGTTTTGCTAATCATCAAATTACCACCAGATTGATGTAAGCATGTGCCGTCTTTGCCAATGAATGTATGACTGCTGTTGGTGGTTAATTACTTTTTATTCTAATGATACAAAAACATGTTTATATTTTTTATATTATTGCATGGTTGTATGTTATTTGTTTTAACAAACTAACAAGCAACATAACATTTGTGAGAAAACAATGCCAAAGTGAAATGTCACATCCTATACTTAATGAAGTGGCCTGTTTAACTCTTCTATTACGCCATTGTTAACTTTCCTTGGTTCTTGCCACTGTACCCAAAATACCAACCCGTTCAGCTCCCCCATCTTCCACGGTTGTGTTAATGAGCGCCTGGCCGACCGCACGCCCTCGCCTACCTTCTCCACTACTGATTCCGAGATCACCGAGCTGGCGGACGAGCGCCAGAGCGAGATGTCTGACTTGATTGATGATGAGGCTTTTGTGGATGACACCAGCTCAGATGCTGGCACTGAAGAGGGCTCGGATATCTTCAGTGATGGCCAGGACCCCTTCTACGACCGCTCACCCTGGTTCATCCTGGTGGGAAGGTTGGTTCTCCACACAAAGTCTGGGACTGGAGTTTGGGAGTTTGGCTTGGTTCAGTGTAGTTTATTTTTAATTGCACAGGTGTAGGTTGAAGTGAAACAAAGTAGGGTAATACCTAAATATTAAAGACTGCCGGTTAGAAAACACTTCCTTTTAAAAGGTATGGAAAAACACATGCAAATGAATGATAACAAACATTTTATAAAACAGGTTTCATTGATGAATTCATGTTCGGCATATGTCTATGAAGATAAGATAGTAGATGTTCAGTAGATGTGGAAGTACATTCAATATATCATTTCATGTATTATTTTGGGAGCTGGCAAGTATTAAAAAATGTGAGCGAATACTAAGCATATTCCTTAATAATTATCAGCAAAGCCCTCCATGGAAAGAGAATAATTTCAGAATCAAATCATGTATTCATAGCAGCTTTGCTGAGATAAAATAGACCAGTTTTAAATTTAATATGATTAGTCATGCTTCTGTGCTCACAGGCCTGCTTTGTATGAGATACTTTTAATTTAGAATGAGTTACCAAAAAATTGAAAAGCCACCATTCTTTTCTCTCCGCCTCCCAGCTTGATGGCTCACCAACTGCCACCATTGCAGCGCTGACTGTATTAACTCCCATCTGTGTGTGGACTACATGTATTTGCTCAGTCTAAGTTGATTAGCTGTCTGTCATTTTATTTTTTAATCCTTTAAACTTGTTTTGATTTGTTTTGATTTTTTTAGTAGTATTCATAACAATGTATAATTCATTTGGTTTTATAACCCTGTTTGTCTTAACATTGCTCCTGGAATGTATGTTAGATAATATTAATTCACTGGTAGTTGACAGTCACATAACCATGCTTATTTGTTTTTGTTTTAATTCATTGTCAAGATGAAATAATGTGCTGCAGCAGCATTTGAAATCATAGCACACGTACCGAGGCTGTTACCTGAACAGCACAAACGTCATAGCTGAGTGATAAACAGCCGTGCTAATTGTGGCAATGCAGGCTACAAGCCAACCAGACTATAAAACAGACGTAGCTCAGCTAGCTACCTCGTCACTGTGACTTCAGATATTGTACAGATTTATATCTCTGCTTGGCCTTGAGGCTCCCTGCAGGAGGAGGGGCGGGCGACAGGAGAAAGAATAGAAAACCAGCAACATAAGAGAATAGGGGATAACAAATTTGTTTGTGAAAGACTTAGAAAGGATGGTGTGTGTTATGGTTGACTGTAGCATAATGAGTAGAGGTAGGTTTTCAATCTAGATTTAAAAATGTCAACTGATTGAGCTTCTTTAACATGTAGTGGGAAGCCATTCCTGAGATGAGGGGCTCAATAGGAGAATGCTCTATTACCAAAAAAATGTTTGGTTTCTGGGGGGAATGACCAAGAGACCAGCATAAAGGGAGTGCATGCCATTTATATTGTGTAATAAGCTCAGATAAATGTGTGGCCATGTAGGGCCATATATGTTAAAAGAAGAACCTTAAAATCAGCTCTAGCTCTCGCACTGGGAGCTGGTGTTATGTGACCATATTTTCTAGTTTTTGTCAGTATTCTGGTTGCAGTGTTCTGAGCAAGTTGAAGGCCTCTAGTGGCACAATTTGGAAGACCAGAAAAAAGGACATTGCAGTAATTGAGTCGGGAAGACACAAATGCATGGATTACAGTTTCAGCATCTCAAAATGATACGATGGGTTGAATTTTTGCATTGTTACTGAGATGGGAAAAATATTGTCTTGGTAATAGCCTTGATGTGAGAGGATCAAAAATCACACCAAGGTTTTTAATGCTCGAGCTTTCAGAGATAATTCAACCATCAATATTAATACACAGATTCTTAAACAAGTGACCATGTTTCGACGGTCTTACTGCTAATAGCTTTGTTTTTGTCAGCATCTATTTTATCAAGCCCTGTTTTATCTTACTCTACAAAACAAAATGTCAGTGAGTGTGTGAGTTAGAGACCATGTTACAACACAATAGACCACTCTTTCACAGCCTTCACTGCTGCCTCCCAGACAATCTGTCGTCACCCCATCATGCATTTTAAAAATAACGTGTGTGGTTTGAACTGCTGCAGATATCAGTACCCTGGAGCAATTATAATTCATGTTCATATGGTTTTGCTTATTCCTTAACATAATTGTCACTAATATTTTACTGTATGTTATAGTAGTCTGCACTAGAATTGTTTGTGCTCATTATGATGTTTAAATCATTGGATAGATAGAAAGTTGTCTCTTTGTCACTACTCGGATGATTTAAAATTTTTCATTTAATTTGCTTTGAATGGGCTTAAAATAAATGCAAAAGATGGCAGTTCTATGACAAAACATACACTCTCATAAATACAATTTGAATGTTCTCTGGATCCAGAGACTGCAGTTGTTCCATCCTGCACCAGAATCAGGTTTTTAAGTCTCTCTCCTTTACTCTCAGAGCTTTCGTGTACCTGAGCAACCTGCTGTACCCTGTACCACTGGTGCACCGTGTTGCCATAGTAACAGAGAAGGGCGAGTTGCGTGGTTTCCTGCGTGTGGGGGTCCAGGCTATAGCTGGTGAGTAATTAATGAGATTAATGAGCGAGACTGTTAGGATCTTCATGCAAAGGCTACATCCTGCTAATCACTCATTTAAGATTCACTTTAATGTCCCACATTGTAGGAAATTTGGATTGGGCTTCCACCCATGCTGTATCAATAAAATAAATTCCATACCGTATGCATAAAAAGACACAGCTAGAGGAACAAGAAACATATCTCAGAACAAAAAATAATAACACACACTGATGCTAAATACGTCCGTGTGATATTTCTTTGTGAAGCTAGCTGATTGTTTTAGTTTATCTTTCTGAGAAATAATACAGTTATGTGTAGCACTTTGGTTCTAACTTCTATTATGATATTAATGTTAAAATGTTTTGAAAAGCCACAGATGTGATGGCAAGAAAATTCCCCTTAGATTCCCTGTGTATTCCTTTTGATGTGCTTTGACAGTTTAAGGCAACTGTGTCTGCAATAGATCCTGATAAAAGTAAGGTTTGTCTCTTTGTAGCTGACGAGGAGGCCCCGGACTATGGGTCAGGAGTTAGACAGTCAGGAACCGCCAAGATTTCCTTTGATGATGAGTACTTCAAAAAGGTAAGCCCTTAGTCCTATGAAAGTAGCTTTAAACTTGAATACTTACTTTTTTCTCTTTGTGAGAGAGTGGGAGTACAGAGGAGCTGAGTGAAAAGAGTGTTAGTAAATAAATGATAAAACAATGTTTAATGCAAGTTTACTTTCCCTGTTGAAACATGAAGAAAAGAACGAAAATTCAACAAAACAAAAACAACTTCCTCTGCTGTTTATTAATTTCCTTTTGATTTTTTAAAGACACATAAGAAATATAAAATGTTCCTCCTTATTCATCCAATATTGCACAATAATATATGCATTCACACAGATGGAGATGTGTTTATTCATTTTCTCCATACCAGCTATATACTAACGTCCTCCTCCTCCTTCTTGCATCTATCTCCTTTTTGTCCAATCAGAATGACTTTCCTTCCATGGTGATGACCCGTTCCGGCTTGTCCCTGGAAGAGCTGCGCATTGTGGAGGGTCAGGGCCAGAGTTCAGAGGTCATCACACCCTCAGAGGAGCTTAACAGAATCAATGACATGGGTACGTCTGCCAGACCTTCACGTCTCCACCTCGTAAAGTTTGACCTCTCAGCCCAATGGGAAACCACTTGGCAGATGGTCCTGTTAAATGCAAAAGAGGGCTCCGACTGTATAGTCATGGAAATGAGACTGATGTAGTTTTTCTTACTTTGTGAAGGAATGTTACTACAAATACCAAGCTTCGTATTGTGCGGAAACCAGTCTGATTGAGTTGTGCAAAACTCTGCAGATACCAAGGCATAATTGCAGGTGTAGCTCAAGTCCTCCTAACCTTCCCCTTTGGCTTTCTTTAGACCTAAAGCTGGGTAACAACGGAGACACCAAGCTGAGTTGTGGTGACGGTCTGGCAGGCCAGCTGGAGGTGGGCAGCATCTTTACCTTCCGTGTTACTGTGCTCCAGGCCAATGGCATCCCACCGGAGTACGCAGATATCTTCTGCCAATTCAAGTGAGTCCGCAATACTCAAAAATAAACTGTTGGGTAACTTGATCTTACTATCAAAGCTTTACAGTTATAAGCAGCATTACTAAGGGAGAAACTAATAAATAGCAATATTATTACTAAAGTAAAATATATTTTCATAAAATGTTGTGGACTGTAGGTTTGAAAGTCATAAAGAGCAATGCTAGATTCTAGAAATTGATGAGATTAATGTCTTTTGTACCATGAAGAAATACCCTTATCTTGTTTACAAATAAAGGTGACACACTCATTTATTTATTTTCTTAGTTTCTTGCATCGTCACGACGAAGCTTTTTCCACTGAGCCTCTGAAGAACGCCGGCAAAGGAGCCCCCTGGGCTTTTACCACGTCCAGAACGTGAGTGCACATGCTCACACACACACGCACACAAGTTAGAGTTCTGTTTATTCATTTTGACAACCCAATTTGTATTGTTGGCGCAGGTTTCTGTTGAGGTCACAGAGTCCTTCATTGAGTACATCAAGACCAAGCCCATTGTGTTTGAGGTGTTTGGCCACTACCAGCAGCACCCGCTGCATTATCATGGACAAGACCTGATCAGGTTGGTAAATGAAGAAATGATTCTGTGGAGATGCTGTATAACTTTAAAGAATGTTTTCTTATGCTGTAAATATTCATATTTGGTACACTAGATGGATTTCGATTTGTTGGATTTTTTTCAAATGGTTTCTGTATTTTAAATTAATTGTCATTTATTTTAACAGTCCTCCACTACCATCAAGGAAATACTACCCTATTCCCATGCCTTTGTCTAAACCAGGTAAGAATTTTCATCTCATCACACCACATACTGCAAAATGTTCTGCTCCTGTCACCCTCATTTCAGCATGTTTCTTCTGTTTGCTATGAGTATCTCAGCATGCCTCATATTTTCATCCACTTTTCTTTCATTTCTCTCTTCCTTTGGATTTTTTGTTTTTGTCTCTTATTTAATCACTCTCACACCATCCATAATCCTCTTACCCAACGCCATCCTCACTCTTTCAACTCCTGTTTCACGTCCCCTTTAATTCTTTCACCATTTGTACTATATCGTACATTGAAACCCCAGACCATACACGTAAGATAGAGTTGGTCCGCTACCTGATGAGCGGCTATGTGAACGGCAAAGTGCTGGACACGCTGTCCGAGCACGCCAACGCCCTGGCCTCCTCTGCCGTGGCCAGTCTGGAGGACGAGGCTGACCATCTCTCTCACTTCATCTTCCTCCCGGTGCCCAATGACCCTGTGCTAATTGTCCCAGGCACCATGGTTGGTATAGCGGACACTGTAGTAGCTAAGGCATTAGATGCACCCGTGTTGTATTAGTTAGAATAGCGTGTTGCTTTGCTCATGTGGCGCTCTGTAACTGGAGGCAGTAGCCTCACAAAGCTCTGCAGTGGTTATGCGGGCTGCACCTCGCTCGCTCGCTTTAGGTCTATTTAGCTCCAGTTAGCTCAGTCCAAACCTCCCATGTCGCTTACAAACTGGCCTGAGCTGACACCTTCAGGTACATCTGCTGCATATACTGAATCTTGAGACAAATGCTAAAATGAGTATTTGTCATCATCATAGAACATCACTGACATAGCATTCACAGCATAAATCAGAATCCAGAGGCTTAAACCTTTTTAGGTTTCAGCTGCAGTCCAATTGGGTATTTTTCATGTGGAATAATGTTCATTTCAACCATATTGAACACAAATGAATGTAGCTGTGTGCCTCTGAGATTCAACTGGAACATAATCCTGAAGTGTCAGGCAGCAGGGTGCTGTCAGTGGTGGTGTAATCTGTCATTTAGCTTCTCATAGCTAAATAAGTATGTGCAACTGTGGGTTTGAGTATAATATGTTGTATTGCCTGTTTTCTATGTCCAGCTTACTTCAGTAATAATGGACTTAACACCCTTTTTAAAAGTCCCATGGCATGGAAATTTCACTTTGTGAGGTTTTTTAACATTAATATGCATTCCCCCAGCCTGCCTATGGTCCCCCAGTGGCTAGAAATGGTGATACGTGTAAACCGAGCCCTGGGTATCCTGATCTGCCTTTGAGAAAAGGAAAGCTCAAGTGGGCTGGAATCTGGAATCTGCTAAGGGGAAAGGTTACCTCCCCTTTCTGTGCTTTGTCTGCCTAGAAAATGTGGTCCATCCATGAGAAAGAAACATTATGGCTTGCAAACAAGCAAAGCATGGCAGTTGGTCAAGGCCACACCCCCACCATCCACCATCCACCTTGCCTCCCCTCTCTCCTCCTCAATAGCATTTAAAGCTACAGACAAAGAAATGGCACATACTAAGGAAAGCTCATTGTGGGACTGGCTCTTGTGGCTGTAATTCTCCACCAAGGCTGCATTTCAGGAAAGAGACTTCAGATATGGTATTAGGGGACCACTAAAGTCTATAGAAAAGCATCCAAAAAGTAGCATGTCATAGGACCTTTAAATATTGGTAAAACAGTACATGTGTGGGCTGATCAGCAGTCAGCAGTGTGTTCACATCTCATATCCAGCCTCCATTTATTAACCCAATTTATATAGTTAATATTTATCACCTTTTTTCATTCATCCCCCGTGAAGTAACATTTTGCGTGTGCGTGTTTGTGTGCGTGCTTGTCAGTTCCAGCCACCAAGTTGAACACCATCACCAAGTCTAACCTGGGTCATTGTGTCAGCAAATACGACCTGCTGGTCTGGTTTGAGATCAGTGAGCTGGAGCCCACTGGAGAGTGAGTATCTACACATCATGTCATATTCACATACAGAAGCAAATAGAATGTTATCAAATACTTCATGGTCTTGTGTCGTTTCAAAAAGGCCCATGGTGTGAAATCTCAGATTCATTCTTCTTTCTTTCAACTTGAAACAGTTATGGTGTGTTTCCCAAACAATACGTTATAATACTAGGTAAGGAATATACTGTAAATAGAGCAAACTATTAAAGATGTACACAGACTCTCATATTTTGAGAAATAACACATGTAAAATATGTTCGTTGATGTCAGAACCTTTCAGTACTTACTCGATATTAGCCATGGCCACAAACACAATAAAAACCTGATAGGTCAGGTTCATAAAATTGAAGGTTTTTGTAGGAGTTGGAGGTATGAGAGTCTGTGGATCTCAGAGCTCTACTAGGGCATATTCCAGCAGCATATGAACAGTAAGTCAGTGTAAACTCCATGGAAAAAGTTTTAAAAGGTCCAGCTTTGAACCAGTATAGTCATTAATAGAGCCTTGGTAGCTAAGTCGTTACAGCGCATGAAATGAAACCGCAACATCCTGGGTTTGATTCTGGCCTTGGGACCTTTTTTGTGCATACCCCTCATACGCAAAAAATATATTTAAAAAAATATATATACAGAATATTTCTCGCTTATGTGGGCCATGTTCCCAATGGTGGATATCTTAATTTTGAATGCATCAAATACTCCTCTAAAAATTACCATGAGATATATTCTTTGAAGTGTCCAGGCCATGACCTCCTCTCTTCCACAGGTACATCCCAGCTGTAGTTGATCACAGCGGAGGTCTGCCCTGCAATGGCACCTACCTACTGCACCAGGTACTGGAGATCGACACAATTCCTTCTAATACCATGCTAATCATTTATGTTATGAAGTCAACTGCATTGCAAATACTTTACACATACAAAAGCAAAGGGAATGTCATTCCCCCCCCCATGTAAACCAGTATATAAGAATAATTCTTATTTACAATAAAACCTTCAGAAAATGAATTTAGTTCTACAGGTAGCTGTGTCCACTCTGATGCTAAGCTCTGTCATGTGTTGTTCAGGGGATCCAACGAAGGATCACGGTGACTCTCATCCATGAGAAGGGAAGCGAGCTTCACTGGAAGGACGTTCGTGAGCTGGTCGTGGGTGAGCAGTCTTTTTCAGGGATTACTAGTCTTACCTTCCTTTAGCAAATGGGCACCAGATACACAAAACACGGCTGTTTCACGGTAGAAGAATGTTGCTACATTATTGTTAGTTTTCTCAGTAATAATCCCGTCGGGAGAGTTGTCTGTTTCGCCTCTCTTACAGTAATTTATACTGTAGTTGATGGACGAAATAATTACATTTCACATTTTACGCTTTGAGCTGCTGACATTTTTGACCAGAGAGGCTGATGAGTAAGCAGGTGTGTGTCTTGCTGCTGGACACTATGACAAACTGGCTGTTAAACAACTGTGGCTGAGTTCCTATATTAGGCGTTTATAATCTATAATGTGTTGTGCTGCTCTGTGTCCCACCAGGCCGCATTAGGAGCAAAGCTGAAGTGGACGATAGCGCTGCAGATGCTGTCCTGTCCCTCAACATCATTCTGCCAAGAACATCAAGTCATCCCACAACTCCAACAGGTAGCTGAAATGCCCACCAACATACTAATTACTATGTCATTAATAATTAACATTTTAAGTTTTAAATCGATTTATTGGTGCTAAGTTTGCTGCTTGTTTTCTGTATGATTCTTACTTGTAAGCCTAACTTAGAGATAATTTTTTTTTAATTCAGCAAATAACTCCGTTATTTAGTGAGTTTTCCAATATTGCCACATGTTGTTTTTTCTTCAAAACAGTTTCAGGAAACATTTGTGTATTGTCGTTGTCTTTATATTTGCTAAAGGCTCAGCGGGATCATTGCATGACCATTTCCATTTTCATTGCTGTTGATTTCCCTGTTAATTTGCTCCATTGTCTCTTTTGCCTGACTTTCTGTGCTTCTGTCTTTTTGTCTGTGCACTCTCTTTTTCCTCCTGCTGCGGCTGGACTCTTGATTGTGCTCAGGCTTTCTATTGATAAGGATATTGATAGGTACAAGTGACCAGAGAACATAAGGCTCCTTCTGTGAAAGACCTTTATGCTTCTTTACAGCCCTTTAGATTAATAGAAACTAGTTTTCCACAGTATGTGTTTTTTGTTGGCATGTTGCATTAGGTCTGCCTTTATTTGCATCAATATATAACATCTGGAAAAAAAAGAATCTCATTCAAACTTCTTGTTGGACAAGTAAAGGCAATCTTACATGCAAATGCAAAACCCTTTTTGTATTAGTTTGTGTCATGGTATGTGACCTTCTGTGGCACCCAGATTCCAATTGAATGCTTTCCTCTCAGCTGTTATTCACTGTGTGAGTTGTAGCTCAATAACAACCAAGGCCGTTGAGGCACCAACAGGGCAGCCTGACTTTCAGTCAGTGGCGAGAGTGCCCCCTGCCGCCAAAGACAGGAACAGTGAAAGATCCTGACAAACAGTAAACAGTCTTGAAATCTATTCCTTTTAGTTTATATATATCTGTAAAATAGTCTGATGGCCTTTACATTCATACTGAGAGGTATATTATTTGTATCATAGATTAACATGACATGCAAAACACATACACCCTATATTGTGTCGCTTTTGGGTTTGTGCCAACAAACTCCCCTCATTTCTGACACCTATCGCGTTGTGACTATTGTCGAGCTCTCACTTTGGTGTGCTTCCTCACATCTTGTCATGACTAAGGAAAAGTGTGAGGACCACTTCAGTCACTGCACAGTGTTCACTGTCATCAAACAATATCTGACTCTGTGTGGTTATTTACTATATTAGACTTGTTTTGTTTCTTGTAGTTCAATCACTGCTGATGTGTTCACACCTACACACCATGTTGTTAACAAAGCACTGAATGGGACTTGATGACACTATGTTAATTCCTCTGTAATTCTGTTGATGAGTGAAGGTTATTTGGTTTTCCCCTTCAGGACTTTCTACCGTTTCGAGGCAGTGTGGGACAGCTCCCTGCACAACTCCCTTCTGCTAAACCGAGTCACTCCATATGGAGAGAAGATCTTCATGACCCTGTCTGCGTATCTTGAGGTCAGTCATTGCCCTTTTGTGTTGTACCTTTTTGCATTGAGCTCAATGTTTTACCCCTCTGGATGTATCTAACATACTCGCTGTGTGTCTTCTTCACAGCTGGACCATTGCATCCAGCCTGCTATTATTACCAAAGACATCTGCATGGTCTTCTACTCCAGAGACGCAAAGATCTCCCCTCCCCGTTCCCTCAGGAACCTCTTTGGGAGTGGATACTCCAAAACCCCTGACTGGTAAGACTTTAGCCCGCCATATTGTGCCCATTTTTATCACCCAAATTAAAGACAGTTGGATCATGTTATATCCATACAGTACTCTTGAATATAATCTCCTCTGCTTCATTACAGCAATCGAGTCACTGGCATCTACGAGCTGAGCTTGTGCAAGATGTCTGACACTGGAAGCCCAGGTGAGCAGCCAACATCAAGAATTGTTTTTAGGACAAGCTGCCACTTTACCACAATTCCTATGAGAAACTGTGTGTTTTTGTCCTGAGCAGGGATGCAGCGCAGGAGGAGGAAGATCCTGGACACTTCTGTGGCTTATGTGCGTGGAGAAGAGAACCTGGCCGGCTGGAGGCCTAGAGGAGACAGTCTCATCCTGGAGCACCAATGGGAGCTGGAGAAAATGGAGCAGCTGCATGAGGTGGGTCCCTAAACATCACATTCACCTTTACCAATCTTAAAGAAAAAAAGTCTTTTGACCTGCCAGAGCTTTGTTTTGTGTCCACACAGTGTCCCTGTCTAATATCCCCCTGAAAGAAAAACTTAACTTTAAGGAAACTTAACTTGTACCTAACCCCGCCCCTGTCATTCGCCCAGGTGGAGAAGACCCGTCACCTGCTCCTGCTGAGGGAGAAGCTGGGAGACGATGGTCCAGTGGGAACAGCTCCTACCACCAAGTCCCTGAGTGAATTCCTGTCCCCCAGCATGAGCTCAGGCAGCTTGTCCACCTCAACCTCCATCTCCTCGCAGATCTCCAGCACACCTTTGAAAGCGCCATCACGCCCAGCGAGAGCAGCGGCTACGACTCCACCGACATTGAGAGCCTAGTGGATCGTGAGAAGGAGCTAGCTACTAGGGTAAGAGCAGATTCAGTGTTATGGGATACTGACAGTGAGGATTTACTCATTGCTGCATAGTTGTCAGCTGGCAGCTGCTACCTCTCCTCCCTTGCAGTGAACAGATCAGACTCATCTTTGTTCTTGTTCTGTAGTGCCTGCGCCTCCTGACACATACCTTCAACAGTGAATATAACCAAGTGGTTAACAGTATCAGTGACTGCAAGGTGAGTAATAATAGGAAGGAAACTTAAACTTACTTATTTTAAAAGTAGTTTATATATGTACAGAGTCTGGTTTACATTTATCTCAGTGCTCATATTCTGTAGTGATGTAGCAAATAGGCAACTGACCCTTGAATGAACATCTACTTTTTGTCACCTAACAGTTACTTTAGTATTAGCAGGTCACTCTCCAAATAATTATCTGTATTTTTCCTTTTTGCAGTGTTTGCCTCAGAAACATAAAACCATGTGTTTAACAAATATTTCATGCTCTTGTTCCCCCTCAGCTGTCGGACATCTCCCCAATGGGACGTGACCCATCAGTGACCAGCTTCAGCAGCGCCACCCTCACCCCCTCCTCCACTTGCCCTTCTCTGTCTGACTCCCGCTGTGGTTCAATAGACCAGAAGTAAAGCTTTAACACAAAATTCATTTTTGTAGTTTGTCTTCGTCGGCACTGTGATGCTAACTTGGTGTGCTTTGTTCTAAGGACCCCAGAGAACAGCTCCCGTGCCTCCAGTCCCTCGTGTTCAGACTATGAAAACTTCCCGATGGTTCCCACTCTGGAGACCTCGTACCTAGCACGGGCTGGAAAGAACGAGTTTCTCAACTTGGTGCCTGACATTGAAGAAATGAGGCCAGGGTGAGTGCTGACATGTTAGCTCTTTGGCTATTATGTTGCAGTCCAAACAAAAATAGATTATCCTGTTTTCCATCCAAGCAGAAAATATGTGAATTGATTTCTTAACCTGGGTGTTTTCAACTGGAAAAAAACAACAGACAGCTCCTTTTGATAAAAAAAAAAAAACAACTTTAACTGATCTCTTTTGTTTGTTGCTCCTTTTTAGATCCGTAGTTTCCAAGAAAGGTTTCCTAAGCTTCATGGAGCCACGCTCCAACTCGTGGGTGAAGCACTTTGTGGTTGTGCGCCGGCCCTACGTCTTCATCTACAACAGCGACAAGGACCCGGTGGAGCGGGGTGTCCTCAACCTCTCCACAGCACAGGTGGAATACAGTGAAGACCAGCAGGCCATGCTCAAGGTAGAGTTTCAAGTGTTTCAAGTGAAGTTCAAGTGTATTCCTGCTTCTTAACATCTAATTTGACACTGCCAACAAAACTGAACACTCAAAGTAAATACTTCCCTTGATAAAAGAAGGGTTCTGCATCGGGTTTATCACAGAAATGTGAACAAAATACCAACTTTTCACAACTATTCTCCTTTATCAACCTAAAAGCTATATAGATAGAAAACCTACAAGACACCTGCAGCATAACAAATATTTGATATTTTCCATTCAGACTCCCCACACGTTTGCTGTGTGCACAAAACATCGAGGAATCCTGCTGCAGGCCAACAACGAGAAAGACATGAACGACTGGCTGTACGCTTTTAACCCCCTGCTTGCAGGAACAATAAGGTACACACACACACTTTTCTTACGCTATCCTTAACAGGAAGAAACTCAATATTCTTCAGAAACTGTGTTCTGGTCTCATCACAAAAGAAAATCCTGTTCCCACAGATCAAAGCTGGCGAGGAGGCGCAGTGGCCTTATGAAGAACTGAGTGGGTTGACCGGCACACAGGAAACCATGGCTTCTATTGTTTCTGGAAAGCCTTTTGAACATACCAAGTGTTAACACTTATTAATCATTGTGATTCTTGACAGTTTTCTCTTGTAAGTAGACTTGTGGCTTAAGTCTCCTTTCATGCGACTAAAAAGTTTCAGTTCCAGAGAAATTTGCCTCCCCCTCTCCCTCCAACAACCATCTGCCAACTTAGCTTTTCTCCTCTCAATTTCTCGTGCCCTCTCCTACTCAGCTTTTTGTGTTTTTGTTTTTATGACAATGTCTAATTTTGTTCCGCTTTGTTGTCATTCCCTATCTCCCTAACTAGTAGCATGTTGTAATAGTCTACTTGTGTGTGCACGATTCTTCAGAAACTGTTCTTTCTGGCCACTAATTTTTGTTTGCCAATCATTTGTAAAGAAATTGTCTCTATCAGTGTTATTTGACTCCCTAAAGGAGTTCAATTTTATTTTCTGGTTGTTTCATTTGTTTTTAATATGCCCTCACGAGAACTGCAGCAGTCCTCAGGTGAACTCCAGGTTTGCTTACTCAAAAGAAATTTAAACAAATCAGATAATCTACAGTTGAACCCATGAAGGGAAAATATACAATTTTCTCCAATTGATGTATTGCTTTTTATTCTGCTACAGAAAGCAAGGCTACTTCAAGATCTATTGCTGCTAATGAATTCATAGGTTTTTCTTCTATTTGTGAGATTTGCATCAGGCCATCTCCTCTAGCTTCCCCTCTGCCATCTCCTAAATGGCCTTTAGCTACAAAATGTTAAGTCTAAAAAATGTGTCCCAACTCAGCGAGACCTGAGGTCAGCGCTGGATTCCCATGTGATAGTTAGATCCCACTTTTCAGTCCGTGCAGATTCACCAACGCCAACCCTGATAGTGCCGTCAGTCAAGCGATTACTTGCAATCATGCATTTGTGTCAACATCAAAAATACATGCTAACGTGCAAAAAAATGCATGAGGATTATTTCGTATCTCAGCAGTGAAAATGTGTCAATGGATTGTTCCCGCAGGAGTAGATATTTGTCCTTGTCCTTTTGCTATTTCACATCAAGAAAAAAACAGGGTGGAGGTGGAGGAGGAAGACGGACGGTACTCTAAAAAGAGAATTTGTACATACAGTCTGTTTGGGATCAGTGGGGTAGTTAACTTTCATTTAAGACATTCCTCTCAGCTCCTTTAGCAGTTTTTTTTTTTTCTCATACTAACTTGTTGCGACTCGGATCCCAAGAGAGTCTCAACATTTGCTAATATTTAGTTGATCCATCACGTACGTGTGATACCGAAGACTAAAACAAAACCTGGTGAAATGGGAGGAAGAAGTAAGAAAGAAGATTGAAGTTGCAATGCTCTAGCCTTGATGCAAGTAGATAAGTGATGAAGCTGCTAGCACATAGCCTGCAGGACAGATAATGTATAGTCTGTCTCATGACTCCCCTCACTGTCATGCTAGTGTCAGGTAAAATCTCTAAAGTGAAGTACTTACTGCTCAGCAGTACCACAGGTTACCATGTGTTCCTTTTCTATTTGTGTTTCTTGAATTGAAACTCATCTAACTCTAATTGGGTTGACGTTTTTTTTTTTTTTAAATAATTAACATTGTTTTTTCTATTATGCTTTTAATCATTCCACAGTGAAGTTTTATACGAAATGTAACCAAGGGCATTTATTTTGTTGTAACCAGCTGTGTTGGTGTTTAACCTTATTTTGCACATTAACACATATCTATAGCAAGACGAGGGCAGATCACACATGTTGAGTATCAGGAACACTGAAAAGAGCACATATCAAGGCTACACTGGATAGCTGTTTGTTAGACAGAAAGAAGTAATATTAAAAGGATGACATTATCAAAGGGTTTATTTCTGTTATTGTTTATAAAAATATTTGCTCTGTACATTGTACCACAGCTGTTACATTTGGCTCTGGATAAATGATGCCTCTGTCTCTTTAAATGGTAGATGTGTGAAAAGCACAGATGGGCATTAAACACTCTGGCCAACCAACCAGTAGTGTGCCTACTGTATCCTATGGAAGACAAATAAAGGTTGAAGGTGTGGTAACAGAGGCAGCCATCGCCTGTTACAAATATTAGTGGAATTATTGGTGACATATCTTCATCGTTTGCTGATGTAAAGACAGAAAACATTTGACTCAGAAGTCCGAATGAGTAAAAATGGCGAGTGTCACTGCCCTCAGGTCAGCCAACCTGCTGGTCAGAGAAAGGAAAAACCTGCTGAGTTGTTTCTGGGAAAATGTTTCTTCTGTCATGGAAAAAATAATAACGAAAAACCATCTATGCACTGATGAAGGCTCTAAGTGCAAGGTACCTCACGTTAACCTCAGCGTACTGTGTGAGATATGGATATGTTGGAGCAAACATTTTCACTTTACTGACTAATTTGCAGAGGTGTATCATTTTGGATTGTGTATTTATTGTTTGCAATGTATATATTAGTTTGCAGCTCTTTGCACATATTAATAAAAGGTTCAACTAACTGATCAAATAAAGTCTGTGCGGTTTAGTTGTGCTACTCAGAGTGAACCAAATGACGTTGTGGCAGCCTCTTCCAGTCTGAACTGGGAGAGCGTTGAATGCACTATGAAGATGTGTTTTTCCATCATTTAAAAAAGGTCAAAAAAAGAGAATGACTAAAATGTAACCCACTGCATCTTTTTCAGAGGAGGTGAGTTACATTAGTGCTTCCTCTTTATTAGAAAGTGGTTTGAGTGAAGTCTGCTTTTGATTTGAAGAATATTTACTCACTACTCATGCTAGCCAGCCACTTGAATTATAACAAAATAAGGTTGGTTTTTAACTCGTTTTATTTTTTTCTAATATCAGGGAATATAATACAAAGTAGCTAGTGACATCTAAAATGACAGTATACTATTGTTGTGCTGGTGTCTTTCTTCACCTCAACACTTTATTTTTTCCGTTGATGCCTTTCAAAACAAAACTAGCCATGATATTTTCCATCGTCCCCTCTGGCTGTTACTGTTATATCAGTTAAACTGCATTCCCTTTGAATTTGTTCCACCAAAAGAAAAAAGACAAACCACGACATTATCACTGTACAATATTTGTCAGACTGGTTTCATTTTCATACTTATTTTGTAAATATCTGTGTTGTATGGAGCTTGACTTAAAATGTAAATATGTTTACTGTATTTGTAATTATTATAATCCATTCGCTGTATAGCATAGATGTGTCATGCAGATATCCTAATTCTGTGTATGGTAATCTTGCACCATTGAGCTGTTTAGTGAATGAGGCAACAATAAAAGTGCAAACTGTGCATTAGCTGCCTGTTTGTCTTCTCCTTTGTGCAACTTCATATTACAACGTTCTGATACCTGTGTGCTACAAAAGCATCTCTGCCAGGAAAAGGAAAAAAATAAATAAATAAATAAAATGTTTTTGAACTGAGAAAAATAATACTCGTGGTTAGTCCAAATTAATTATAATATAGTAGAGCAAAATTCTGAGATGGTTTAGAAAAAGGTTTACGTATAATTGGCTTAATTTTAATTTTTTTATTTATTATGATCTCATAGTTTCTCCTAACTACACAATGAATTGTCCACCGTGAAGCCTCAGGCTCAGTCTACAGTCTGACTAACTAGTCTAACACTAAAAGTGTCCGGGTTAGCTCAGTTGGTAGAGCAGGCCCACGTATAGGCATGTCATTCCCCCTCTCTCTCCACTTTCATGTCTTCATCTGTCCTGTGAAAATAAAGGCCAAAAAATAATCTTTAAAAAAGAAAACTATAACAACGAATCAAAATACGTTTCAATGCATAGACAAAAATGTATAATCATATAGTACTTTAAGCCATAACACCACCTCCCTTTCCCCCCTGCCTCTCATGCATGTTAAGACGTACTGACATTAAACTGGTTTAGTGCAGTCATTGTCCTGTGATCTGCCATGGATTTCCAATAATTAAAGGAAGAAAAAAGGTGTGGTTTATTAGCTGTGGGAAATTCCATACTGCGTGAAAAGAAGACTGGGACTCTATAACTGAAAGTTTGAATTATTACTGGGGATGAGAAGTTACTTGGCATTGTTCTTTTCTACATTTTATGACACACAACACCTATGAATCCAGCCATACATTCAACAATGGATAGTGCACTTATTTGACTTAGTTAGCTAACACTAAATTGTACTGCATAATATAGGTTAAAATTATTTTTAAACTGCTTCCATCAAAACAGAAAGTCTAAATCAACACAGTTGTTTTTTGTTTTGTTTTTCAATTAACCCATACATGGGCCATATTTCATTCACTAAATTAAGTTAAATGTTTACTTTAGAAAAGTAAATTACAGTGGTGTAGGAAGTAGCCTACCTAGATCCTTTACTTAATTACTTAACTGAATAATAAAAGTAATAAATGCAAAATGTATGCCTTTTACAGTATCAAAAGTACTAGTTCTGCAGAAATCGGGCTCCTCTCACTGATAATATGATATTAGATTGTTAATATTGGTTAGTCAATGCATATAACTTGTGAAATGATAAATGGGAGAGGAAATAAGTAAAAACAGAGACAATTTTACTTAGGCTATTTGGCCTCGGACAGATATTCACATAGAATCAGTCTTTGGTGGAACTGCTTACAACTCAGACATCTAAAATGCGACCGGGGGTCCACTAGGGCCACAAGCCACTGGCTTCATCTTCAGTAATGCATGGTATTTTTTATCCTTACTATGTGTTTTGTATGCAATATTGAAATATCAGAATATGTCGCATGAATGTAGCAGTGTAAAAAGTATATTTCTCTCTGAAAAGTAGTCTACTAAAAATTGTAGTTATGCACAGTTCTTCTGTGAATGTACCACTGCCCTCCACAGTTAAAATGTGTAAATGAGTATTGGACTATATATATATTGTATTGTATTATATGTCCGGGGTGGGGGGGGGTGCTGATCATAGAAATAACGCTTTGACGCTGGAATTGTACCTAGAAAGATTTCAGGTGACATTTAACTTGATTTATAAATTGATTGATTGGACACCTCGCCTCACCATGCTGAACCAATGAGAATTCGGGAACAACATCGTTTCAGTGGTGGCCGTCATCTGATTGGATACTCTCCGGAGGCGTACGTGAGCTCTTCCCCCGCCGTAGTCACGTTGTGAAGAGAACTAGGAAGTAAAGTAATTGAGCTAGGGAGGAAAGACAACTGGTGTGTGAGCCCGAGTGTCATTCGAACACTGATACTCCACGGCTACTCTACCCGCTGAGCACCATGGCTGAGTAAGTTCTCAAATTACCTTTTACAGTCTAGATGGTTGATAAAGTTGGGAGGTTGTGGTGGCTCATACGTGTTGTTAAGGCATTGCGGACTTTGTAGTCGTTTAATTTGTTCTGTAACGTTATTAGTCTTCTCGATCAGTCAGTGTCTAGTGGACACGGAGCTGTTAGCTTGTTAGCTAACCTGCTTTAGAAAAATACGACGTGACGTTTATCGTGTAAATAACCGAATTAGCGCACGCCATTTTTAGTTAAAAACCGAGAGATGAAACATTATGGGTAATGGATACATTATGAAAAAAGTGCATATATTCAAAATAGTTTTTGAGTTTGGTGGTGGACAGTCCTGTTAGTAAATGTCAGTCAGTAAATGTGATTATTTTCTCTTCACAGAGCAGACATTGCTCTGATTGGTTTGGCTGTCATGGGCCAAAACCTCATAATGAACATGAACGACCATGGCTTCGTGGTAAGATGATGACTTATGGGTTTTATTTACAACTTCTGGCACTAGAACCTGCTCCACTTTTTCCCCCACTCAGTAACTAACCAACCCTCTCCGACAGGTCTGTGCTTACAACCGAACCGTGTCCAAGGTGCATGACTTCCTGCAGAATGAGGCGAAGGGCTCCAAGGTGATTGGCGCAGAGTCTCTGGAGGACATGGTGTCCAAGCTGAAGAAGCCCAGGAGGATCATCCTGCTGGTCAAGGCTGGACAGGCTGTGGATGACTTCATTGACAAACTGGTTGGTAGTTTGTGCTGAAATTGTTTCACAATCATTAGTGGAAAATTGAGTGCAACCGAGATACATCAGTTGGCTTTGCGCTGCGTTCGTTCTTCAGGTTCCTCTTCTTGAGGCTGGGGACATCATCATCGACGGTGGCAACTCTGAATACAGAGACACAACCGTAAGTGGTTGATTCAATGTTCAGCAGTAAATCTTTATTTCTGTTTGAGGGTGTTCTTATAGTAATTATGCGTTTCTGTCCTACAGCGGCGATGTAAGAGTCTGAAAGAGAAGGGCTTGCTGTTTGTCGGCAGCGGAGTCAGTGGTGGAGAGGAAGGGGCCCGTTATGGACCCTCACTCATGCCGGGAGGACATAAAGAGGCCTGGTGAGTTATCACTAACTTTTTAACTGCTCTGCACTTTCAGCTTCACGCTAGATGTTGGACGTGGGGCACATACATACATACATACATACATACATACATGCTGTTGATAAAGTTGCACATATGTGTGACTTTGGGCATGGTAAAAGAGTGAATATTTCTGAGAAGGTTAACTCATTTGTTTCAGTAAGTTTATCAATTTAAATGCTTGTTTTGAAGGCCACACATCAAAGACATCTTCCAAAGCATCGCTGCCAAGGTTGGAACAGGAGAACCGTGTTGTGACTGGGTGAGTGATGTTTGGTTTGTGTTTAACTGATTGGTTCTGTCAGTTATTATGTCGTCTCCCAATAAACTGATGGTCTTGCATGTGCAGGTTGGTGATGAGGGTGCAGGTCATTTTGTGAAAATGGTTCACAATGGCATTGAGTATGGCGACATGCAGCTGATTTGTGAAGCCTATCACCTGATGAAGGACGTTCTGGGTATGGACCACGATGAGATGGCACAGGTGATCTTTATTAGTAGTGTTGTGCCAGTTCTGTGTAATCAAATGAAGAAAAGAAAAAAAAATCAACCAATGTGGCTGTCGGTATATCCTCACACTGTGGTTGAATCACTCAGGCTTTCGACAACTGGAACAAGACAGAGTTAGACTCCTTCCTGATCGAGATCACGGCTAACATCTTTAAATACAGGGACTCTGATGGTACACATCTGTTGCCCAAGATCCGTGACAGTGCTGGTCAGAAAGGCACGGGGAAGTGGACGGCCATTTCAGCCCTGGAGTACGGCACACCTGTGACTCTGATCGGTAAGAGGAAGTAAAAGAGGTTGTAGACAAGGAAGTATCCCATTTCCTTTTCTCTTCTTTCAATGCTTACTGCTTTCAGTAAATTGCATTTGTCATGATGACATAGCAAAAAGCCATTACGTCACACATGATTTCAACACCGGTTCAAGTAAGTAAAGGGCAGTAGGCCTAATGACCAGAGTTGTTAGGTTTAGCTTTGCCAGTTACCTGACACACAGCCCGTGGCCAGGGAGCTTCTTCTGGAGAACTTAATCGATATGTGGCTGCCACTAAGAAGATTGAAGGCTTTTCTAGTGGCCTGCTCATCTTAAGTGACATAAGGGGGATTTGTGATACTCTCCACAGCGTTGGTCTCTGCTCTGACTGTTTCATTAACAGTTGTGGACAAGGTGGAGGGCCGGGAGCAAGATTAATAATCCAAGGCAAAAGTAGTATATCATATCAGCTCATGCCCCTCTAAACAGACACATTTTTGCATAGTTAAAGGGACATACACAAATTGCCTTTTAGTAACAGTTCAATCATGCAGATATTTTGTAGCAGAAACATGCCAGAAACATTCATTTTTTTTCTATATATTTGTTTAATCCCTCTCAGTGCTGTAGATCCACTTGTCATAGAGCGATGGAGGCATTACAAAAGGTTTCATTGTGTGAGAGCTGAGCAACTCTGTGTGGAGCAGGCTGCCATGGTGTGCATGGATGGGGAAACATTCCTCACCAGGACAGTTCACTCACTGGACATTTGTTCACTCTATCTCTCTGCCTGTGGGTTGCATCAACAGCTGTGCTGTCTTTTAGCAAAGTCTCTGTCAACAGTAGTTCCTTCTTATCTTGTTAGTTGTGGTGTAATTCTCCTTTTTTAATGTGGCAACTGGCAGTTTCTTTTTTCTGATTTACTAGTGGTAAGCCCTGTTTTTATAACACTGTTATTACAACTGCTGAGTCATGCTGATCCCTGGGTATTGTTTTTGTGTTAGCATGGTGTTCCTGCAGCAGCATGAAATCATTTGTTAGAGGTTTCAGAAATTTAAATGACTGCTTATCGAGCTCTGCTATTGTGTGACGCTTCAATAATGTGACGTGTGCAGAGAGCTAACCTTGTTGGTCCTCTCTATGCCTCTGTCCCCTCCATTCCCCCTCTCCCTTCTCTCTCTCCCTCTCTGTTTTTCAGGGGAGGCTGTCTTTGCCAGATGCCTGTCCTCTTTAAAGGATGAGAGAGTGGAGGCTAGCCGCAGTCTTTCAGGGCCACAGGGGGTCAAATTCAGCGGTGACAAGGCTGCCTTCCTGGAGGACATCAGAAAGGTAGAACACACAGTGTAGTATACACTCATTTGCCTGTTTACTAGGTACACAATGCTAAAACTAATTTACTAAATTATGTTTAGTTTTTTCCTGAAGCTGTTTTCAAGAAGATTGATGCTCTCTGTTTAAACTATTACCAGAAACAAAACCCAAGTTTTATTTAAGGTTTTTTTTAATTTATATTTATGTTGATTTTACCGTAACTAATATTTTCAGATCAATTGATTCATTCTTTTTTTTCTCCAGGCTCTCTACGCCTCCAAGATCATTTCCTACGCGCAGGGCTTCATGCTGCTGCGGCAGGCAGCCAAAGAGTTCGGCTGGTCACTCAACTACGGCGGGATTGCTCTGATGTGGAGAGGAGGCTGCATCATCCGGAGGTACATTTAACCCCGTGTGTGTGTCCTCATATCACTAGTTGGCCTCACTACTGCCTTGTGCAACTTTATGTCAACAGGCTTCTTTCACAATGATGGTGAAAACTGTGGTTAGGCAGTGTGAAGAAAGAACTTCTTATGAAATCGAGAAGAATCAAAGTAGTTTTTTTTTTTATATTTGAATTGATATAATTCAATTTATAAGATTTTACAATAGGATTTTTAACTGGGGAATAATTCTAGTTAAAGAGGGCTAAGTCTTCCAAAAGTCTTAATGAGTGTCATAAAGGAAGTTATAGACTTTATTTTGTCACTGGCCAATGTGTATTAATGGAGTGAGAAATCTAGATGAAAGAATATCTGTCTCTTCCTTTAAAATCAAACTGAGAGGCGAATGAGGAAATTATGCTTGTGACACTAGTTTGCTTTGTGTAATCTTGCAAAGATGTTGCATAAACCTAAATCAAATACAACACTCAGTATGACTTGCAGTATGTAGCCACCATTATCCCCAGTTATGGTACTTGAAATGTCACTTTTACTATGAGTAGTACTATGAGTCTTTCTCTGTTTCTGCTGATGGCTAACACTGCCCTTTCCTTTTTACCCCACCAGCGTCTTCTTGGGTAAAATCAAAGAGGCGTTTGACAGAGATGCTGAGCTGCAGAACCTGCTGCTGGACACTTTCTTCAGTAATGCTGTGCAGGACTGTCAGGTATGAGGAAGGAGATACAAAGAAGGAAGTGGCCAAAGACCAATCTGTAATACCCACATTGACAAAGACTCACAGAACCAGTTATTTCCTGTTGTACATAGAAAAGAGTGAACGGCACCACTTTTCCCCTGCACTTCACAAATCCCACTTGACATGTTCTCCTTGATAAGCAAAAGCTTATAGCAAGTCCGCTTGTATCCACTTGGTATTAAACATATTGTCACATAGACCCAAGAGACACACAGCAAAATTGGACTGAACGTAATTTGAACCCGGCTCAAATTGGGTCTCAGTTAGGAACTGACTGGCCTCTAAAGACCTTGTTATGGCTTCACACAAACACACTTTTACTAACATCAAATTAGATTACTGCCATTAAAAACTGTTGTTAACCTGTTTGAATCTCTTTGTTTAGGAGTCATGGCGCAGAGCAGTCAGCACTGGAGTCCAGCATGGCATCCCTATGCCTTGTTTCACCACAGCTCTGTCCTTCTATGATGGTTACAGACATGAAAAGCTGCCAGCCAATCTCCTTCAGGTAAGACAACAGTTGATAAGCAGAGCAGATCCCACTGGGCAAATGGCTAGTGTGGAGGCATATCAGATTAAAAAGATAACATGTAGCTGTTGTGCGCATTTGTATTGGGATCTGGTACAGCCTGACCAATATATTGGCCGATATTAGGCTTGTCCTGAAAAGCGTATTCAGGGGACGGGCAGCTATGGCTACGATTTGAGACAAAGGAAATCTTGCTGAAACCATGCAGGAACTCATAGTGCACCTTAAGACCCCAACAGTTGTTTAATCACTTTACTTATTTGCCCTTTGACTTGTTTTTTTTTTTTCTTTCTTTAAGATTATTTTTTGGGGTTTTTCCCCTTTTTATATTTGTAGTGATATTGGATAGACAGGAAAGGGGGAAAGCAAGGGGGGTGACATGCAGCAAAGGGTCGCAGGTGGGATTTGAATCCGGGCCGCTGCAGGACTACATGGGGCAAACGCTCTTACTGGGTGAGCTAGAGGTTGCCCCTTTAGACTCGGTTTTTTAATTTTTTTTAAGGTAAAATGTCATATTACTGGTTTCAAGGCAATGTGAAGGTTGACCGATTTAAACAGTAGTTAAATGAATCGTCAGTGTCTCTGTGTGGGTGTCAAACATTGCCTGTGTTTTGTTCGGTTTAGGCTCAGAGGGACTACTTTGGAGCCCACACATATGAGCTGCTGTCAAACCCTGGTCATTTCGTCCACACCAACTGGACCGGCCACGGTGGAAATGTCTCCTCGTCGTCCTACAATGCTTAAGGATCATCTTCACACCACTCAAAACACATAAACAACATGGAAGGGGAAGTTATCTGTGAGAGAAGAATTCATGTTACACATTCCATCTATATAACCATGCCTGAATATTTAAGAGCCAGTCCCTCAAAGAATCGCCTTAATCTGACTTTGTACTCCTCAAAGATGCAGTTTGTTGTCGTAGTTTTATTTATCAAGAAGTGGAATCATAAATTATGTGTGTTGTACACTCTACACTTTGTGTGTTTTGATGTAGCTACTTTTATTATTACAGTCAAAAGAGGGGAAGCAACAAGGTGTTGACTCCATCTGGATACTAGGGATATTATGCTGGCTGTCAGGCTAATGTTAACCAGTTAACACTGGAATAAGGTGAACCATTGCACAGTACTGTATTAGGCTAAATAAAGATTTCAATCCCTTTATAATTAGCTTGTATGCTCCTTACTCTCTAGGTGCTGTAAACAGGATTAACATGTTTGTGTACAGTGCTAAGTTAGGCAACAAATGACCTTAACTTGTCTCATATAAACAGGACATTCAGTTAAAAGGCCTGTCTGGTGACCGACACGTTGAGCCTATCCATGCCTGAAGTGTGGATGTATACAGTACATATTAATATATGATATCGTTCTATAAACTAGAGAGTGCACACCTCCACCACGGCTGCAAAATGCTATACATTACTTTGGTTATTTCAGTAAGTAAAATTATTTTAAAAGTCTTTTTCTGTGTCTACACCCATATCTGCATCACAATTTAGTTTGGTGACAGCCAATCATGGGACACTTGTGCCAGATTTGTTTCATTCAAGTAAGTACAGTGGCTTATCAGAAAATTCTCACAAGTCAATCAATCTTGTATTCAAAAAAATAGACTGCTTCTTTGGCCTGTCGATGAACCATCCACTGTAAACATCCCCTCAGTGGTAGTGGGTTATAATTTATGAAACGTATACAGGCCCATTTCAGTGATTGTCCACCAGGTGGCCCTGTTGCTTTTAAACTGTGTGTGTGTGTGTGTGTGTGTGTGTGTGTGTGTGTGTGGTGTGTGTGTGTGTGTGTGTGTGTGTGTGTGTGTGTGTGGTGTGTTGTGTGTGTGTGTGTGTGTGTGTGTGTTGTGGTGTGTGTGTGTGTGTGTGTGTGTGTGTGTGTGTGTGTGTGTGTGTGTGTGTGTTGTGTGTGTGTGTGTGTGTGGGGTGGTGTGTGTGTGGTGTGTGTGTGTGTTGGTGTGTGTGTAATTAATACCAGTAAAAGTTTGTACACGTTTTCTTATTCACTCGAATGGGAAAGCATGTCCAAACTTTTGACTGGTACTGTATATAATTCTTAAGATTGAAATTCAAACCTGGTGTGGCAAACAGTTTTACAGTTGTGCGAAACCAAGATGAAGTAACATAATATGAGGATATGAAATGAATGCAGAGTACAACACATGGCTCTGTAAGATCCCTATTTTGGTTAATTTGGTACCAGAGATATTCTGATTCAACTAGGTTGTAAGATTGGATTGCATTATGTAAAAACCCACTAAAGCACTACGTTCTCAACCAAAACTGAACGTGATAATATCCCAAAGGCAATGCTTGTAGCTTTTGGCTAAGATTGAATTGTACAGGTTTTGCTGTGTCCTCTCTCTCTGTAAATCCTAGTCCTGTTCAAACTGTCCCAACTAACAGTACAAAGCAGCTCTAGTAAATGGAAATACTCAGAAATTTCTCACTATATGAAGCATACAGTTACAATTTTACTGAGTCTTAGATCAGTGATTTACAACTGACTATGTTTTTTCAGTTGAAATAGTGGATAGTTTTACCACTTCAGGCCTTTAACAGTTAATCTAGTCAAGAGGAGAAAAGGAGTTTGATTAAAATGCTCCTAAGTCTTTGACACATTCAACCTGTGATGAGACGTTGTAAGCAAATGCTGCTTCATGGGGTGCCCTGGAGGCCTAAGGGTTAAAATTTACTTCCCGCGGTTCACATGTGGCTAAGGACCTTGTTGCATGTAATTCACCATCTTTCTGTCCCCGTATTTCCTGGCTGTCACCTCTCTACATGTGGCTGTCTAATAGATGCAGGACTTTTTTTTAAAAAACAAAGTCCTGTTACCCCCAATTTCCACCAGGTGCGGATCCGTTCCGGAATGGCGCCGGAGTCATATGGTTTCCATTAAAGTCAATGTGTGTATTTCCACTGACTGCGGAACGGCTGCGTCCCGACTCCGTCAGTGCTCCGGCGATTCGCAGCCCTCCGGAGCAGATACGCAGAGCTTCTATTTTTGCCGAACGCCGGAGGGAGTGGAGTGCGGGACAGGAAGTCAAGCACAGAAACAAAAAACATCCAGTTAATTTTCAAAATAAAATAGACCATGTTCAGTTCTCTGCACTACACCTTGAAAACACAGCACAGAGTGGTTTCCTCTCTATTCCTCTGGATGGAAACAAACTGTTGGTGTTTTGTGATTCTATTACATACATGAATTGGCGAGATCTCGTGGGTCCTCGAGACTTCAGCTGTCAGTCTTGTCCGCAGCCGTTCCAAAACAAATCCGGACCTGGTGGGTGTTGACGGACGGCGGAGCGCAGAGCCGTTGCGCATCCGGTGGAAATTGGGGTTAGCACTCTATACCAGCGGTGCGCACCAAAGGCTCTTCAGAGGAGTCTCAGATGTACTGTTCGCTGCTTTCACCCCCACAGCACTGAGGGACAATGTACCTGACAGGAGTGTGTCACAGCTGCTGTTAAACAGTTAACAAAGCCTCACCTCAGGGCACTTGTGCTGCAACAGCTTCTACCTTTTATTCAACCGTTCTGGGACGCCACCGTTTCCTCATTTGACTTCTCATGTCAGATCTTTGATCCTGAAGGGGAACACAGTAGAACAAACACTATAAACAAGGTCATTCATACTACATGTACTACATACACGTTAAAAACCAAAGACAGGCAGTGGGAGGCCCTCTACTAAAGGATTGCTACTGTTTTATTTGGATTCCTCCCATTGGTTGAGGAAAACAAAACATCTGTGTGCTGTCTCTTCTCTAATGCGTAAACAAACCAAAGGACAGAACATTCTCTACTTTAAAAAAAAGTCTGATATTCTTAATGGCGCCTGATGGGCAATGCAGGTTGCGCTAGAGGCCATTGGAGCACAGTGAAGGTAGTGCAGGTGGACGGTGAGGCTGCTGATTCATCTGCAGACAAAGCAGGCAGCAAGGCGAGACCAGACAGTATTATGATGCTGCATAATAAAGCAGGAGGAAGACAGGACAACAAATGCTTATAGTTGTCCTCAAGACCAAACGTTCTCTAATGCCTGGACTTCTGACACACATCAAACCAAATAACCCGATATGGAATATATAAACTACATTTTAAAAGCTGCTTGAAAGATTGTTTGTTGCATGATTAATTAATGCATATTATTTAAAAATCATGCAATAGGATTTTTGTTTTAGATTCTGTCTCACAGTTGAAGTGTGCCTGTGGTAACAATTACAGACCTCTGCATGCTTTGTAAGTAGGAAAACCTGAACAATCAGCAGTGTATCAAATACTTGTTCTCCCCATAATATATTCTGTGGTTTACAACGGTTGTACAACAGCTAAACTATACTATGACTTTATACATTTTCTATTAAATGCTAGACTTTCCCTTTTTAAAAAAAAAAATATGACACTATACGATTAAGAAAGGAAAGGGGGGAGGAATAACACAGCTATATAGAAATACTTCTATAAGGCATTTTAGGAGTTTTGTGCCACAAGCTATTACAAATTGCACATCAGCACCATCAACAGGCAGAACGTTCAAACTACCTACTAAACAGCCAGCATCAATACTAAGTGCAGGACACTTTTATAACAAGGAAACCGTAAGAAAAATACTTATATCAATCTACATTGAGAGACGACAGGTGATTAAAAACTCAAAGCCTTTATTTTACACTGCAATACTAAAATATTTCAATACAGAAAGTGAATTCCTGCTGGCATGTTCAATCAGTTGTTAAAGTCCCTTTGAAGATCTTAGCTCAAACATTCCAACCACTTTACAATCAGGATAAAAAAAAACACATCCTGCCTTATTGAAATGCTATTTGATGATCACATTAAAAAGAAACCCACCAGTTAATACTTTTATCAGTGACAGATACGAGGAAAAGAAAACCATTCGCTGACAGAAATGCAAGTTTAACGTTAAAAGGCAGACCGTTTCACAAGTTTGTCAAAATAAGTATGACCGCTGCCAGGCTGCAGGTGTGACTTCTTTCCTAATTGTGACATTTGTAGGTATAAACAAATACCTCAGCCCAATTGAGTGTGGTCTGCTCTACATTTGACTATGGGATGGTCCAAGGTTTCTTGCTAGTGAGGTGAAGAAGATCCTTTTCAGAATTAAGGCAGTCGTGCAGCAATTCCATTGTTGGTTTGTGCCGGCCCACCCAACAATATCTTCAGCTTCTCCATAACTGACTGCAACCTGGATTCAGACGAAAACCTGGGCTGTCCATGTCCGAAGTCCCTATACATGTGAATTAAAGTGTTGGCAGTTCAATTAATGTTAAGTCAAAAATAAATCAATTGTCAAGAGTGTATTATACCTAGTCAAATTCAGTTTTATTTCAGACTTCCCTTTGATTCACAAAACATAGAAAATGCATTCGTAACCACTTCAAACACAAACTTTCAATGGGAACTTGTCAAACATTCACCACATCAACCTCAAACTTCAACACACTTTCAGTGTTTTTGCCCACACAGACTCCACCAGCACAAAGTCACATTTTCACACAGAGAGGGTGCTAAGGAGAAAAAAAATAAAAGCACACAACCAGACAAAGCATTCACATCAAATCAGACAGCAAGAGAAAGCTACGAAGAGGTACAAATATTCATAGCACTTGACATTTCACTGTGTTTTTAAAGAATTAAAGATAGAAACGATGAGGAAAAAGCAGAGAATGTCCTTGTGATGGTCATCAGGGACACACTCGTACTTGCTTCTTCCTCTCACACTCGCACAAAGCCACAGGTTCTTCTCAACTCTCGCAGGCATGTCTCTTTTAAAAAAAAAAAAAAAAAAAAAAGACTAATCTGCACAAACAGTCCATCTCACACTTCTTTCATTTTTTTCTCCCGTTCGCCCACTCTCACTCGGCCCAACACCAATCCCACTCATTGATCTTGAAAAGCAACAAGAGCAGACAAGATTTCTATATCCATAAAAAGGGGAAAGGAAAAAAAGACAACACCCACCGTCTAACACAGTATATGCAGAGTGAAGCTGTGTTCTTTGATGGCAAAGCATTTACACATGGGAAGAGGGGAATTGATACTGAGATCTGTCGAACATTGCTGCCAATGAGGCGCTTCCTCCCGGGAAATTGGGAAAGAGTTGGTGAACTGCAGAAGAGACTTTCATGAAGGCGTTTCCAAAAGACGTCAAACAAAAACAAACAAAAAGATGCAATCAACTGCTTACAGACATATAATCATATCAAGCCCATTTTACAAGGGGATGAGGGGGCTCTTGAGATACTCGTGCATGTTTATAAATATTTATCTAGCATGCTCATCTCTAACATTTTTTTTCAAAAACCAAAAAAATGGAGTGTAGCAGTTTTCACTAAAACTAAACTTTTCACCCATTCAATGCATGAGTACATAATCAGTCACACGCAAGTATAAATCTTTCTCTTTAACAAAATAAAAAGGCAGTATATTTTTAATAATAGGAACATAAGATATAAGCAGTTCCCAGCTGTAGGTATACTTACCAGATTAGCCTAATAGCAACAGAAAAGCTGAACTCAAAACTATCTACACTCCCCAACTAGAAGGCTTAGACTCCATAGAGGTGCCAAAGCCGGAGGTGAAGCCACTACTGGAGGCGGTGTTAGCGCCTGCAGCCCAACCGAGGCTAGCTGAACTGGGGCTGCTGTAACTGGTGGTGCTGGAAGAGCTATAGGTCGGGTCTCGGGTTGTAGTGGGAGTGCCTGCCGTTGTGCTCATACCCTGCTGGTTTGCCAGCATGCCCATCATTCCCAACTGCTCTGCAGCGCTGCCTGGGCAGCAGCCACCATGGCCGGGTTAAGGCCGAGAGCCCCAAAGTTAACCCCCCGCTACCACTGCCTAGCCCACCACGATTACTGCCATAACCCTGACTGAACCCACCAGCCCCAAACCGCCCTCGATCCATCATTTGCCTACTATTATTGTGTTTGGGCTCAGCATTGGAGATGTGAACGCTGATGCCCTTGATGATCAAGTCCTCTCCACACAGGGCTTGGGCAACCTGAGAAAGAGGTGAAGAGCAGATTATAATTTAAGACATTTTTATGCTATCAATTTTAAATCTAACTGCCATTTATGGGGAATCTCACCTGGTCATCAGCAAACGTAACAAATGCAAATGCCCGGAATGGTTTGGGGATGAAGACATCAGTGACTTCGCCATACTGCATGAAGTACTGCCTCAGTTCATCGGTTGTCATGTCCTCTGTACAGCGGCCAACAAAGATTTTACGGCTCCTCATGGGCTCATCAGGAAACGCCTAAAACGACAGAGGCACAGCAATTAAGCAATCTACATGATGAATGAATTAGTTTAACCAAACATTTAATAAACATGTGCGACCTGCATTTAAAGTTGCAAAACTAGAGCAGATGTTTTGATCCATTGCAATTTAGTTAAGATCATTCCAAAACTTTTAAGTCAAATTAGGAGACAGACAGCAAAAAGTGCTGAAACAAATTTTCTATCTGTAGTTCCATCGCCCATAATAGTTCATGGTTGTTTGCATTTTGTCTTCGAGGTTGGACATAGTTTGTTGATGCAAACCTGTTAAGCATCCCTCCTTAAATAAATAAAAAAAAACTATTTGTGGAATGGTTCACACTATTCACAGTTTGTCCCCCCCCACCGTGTTGCTGAAATGTCAGCGGATATTTAGCCCAACTCGAGTAATGTTACTTTAATCATATGGTGAAATCCAGCCCCCTCTACGACTGACCTGGGCGGGTCTCAATCTACCTGGACGGGCGCCCAAGTAAAAGTTATGTATGGGAACACTGTATACTCTTTAAATGGTGCCCAAAATACCTTTGAGTTGGGAAGTTTGCAGTCACACCATCGTCCATCGATCATGTGTCTCTGAGCAATAACTTTGGTTTGTGTCTCATACTCAGTGAACCGGACAAACCCAAATCCTTTTGAGTTGCCGGTCTTTACATCTCTCTTGACCTGGAGAGAACACAGAGGACATGCGAGCTGTATTATGATTTTTAACTAAACCAGAAACTAGACAAAATAGTCTTATTACACTCTAAGCCTAACAAAGAAATGTTGAAAAAAATACTCAGTCAGACGAGATGTCAATACCTGCACCATAATGACCTCCCCAAAGGTAGTGAAATAATCTTTCAAGTCTTGTTCTGTTGTTTTCCACGGCAGCCCAAGGACAATGAGATCTGACGTCTTCTGAAAGCCCCTTTTTACTTTTACAGCTGAGGCAGCGTCTATTTCTTCCATCTTCCTTTTGTTATCTGTAGAGAGTAAATAAAGATAAAGTTACATGAAAATATCACATGTAAATATAAAAAAATAAGGTTGACCTGACCCTCTGAGCCCTTTACTGTCTGGTAGTGATGGCAACACACAAAGAATAAGATATAGTACACTTAACTAAAGTAGTGAACATCTCCACAGAAGCTCATCTGGTATTAGAACCACTTACTCCAAACCCATGCGCATTAATATGCTGCTGTAAGCTTTTACACAAGATTTGGAAATCTAACTGCAAAAGTGATGTGTTGGGGGTATACGGCCTTGCTCAATCCAGTTCACCCCAAAAAGGTTTGAGGGGCTGAGGTCCGTTGCAATCTGTGCAGGCCAGTCAAAATCATCCACACCAAACTCAAAAACCTTTTCTTTATGTACCTTGCCACAAAGATGGAAGAATGCTATTGTCAAAAAAAATAATTACATGATGGAGTATTAACAATTCTTAGTCTGAATCAGACCACAATTAGTTAAAATGAAGGCAGAGGTGCTGATTCCACTTTATTGTTGTGTTTTGGAGGCAACAGTTGTGGCGTTATTGTTGAACTGTATTACACTTTAACAGTTTTTTTATATTTTGACCATGGCAATTTTAGAACGATGACGTTACCCAGCCCTATGTACCTTTGATTATATACAATAATAAAGGGTAAGCCCAAGTCATTTACACCTCACCTTTGGGGTAATTAACGACATAGACCAAGCTTCCCCAGTCGTTCTCTGGTGCATGCAGGACACCCTCCACCAACCGGACTCCCTCATGCACTGGGACTCTGGGTTCCTGTACCGCAGCCCGCACGCCCCTGGAAACTGTGCTGCTACCGATGACAGCAAAATAGTCCCATCGTCCTCTGAAGGGATCTCCATGGGCTCTTCGTTTTCATCCTCAGCCACACGAATGTACAACTCTGACATGGTGTCTAAATGGCTGAGCGCTGGTTTGAGTGGAAGCAGCAGATGATGCACACGAGTTTGTAGCGTCGACCGTCGCTGAAGTTGACTTAAGTGGGTGACGCAACTGAAATGCAAGAGCAGTCAAACGCAGACAAACTGTGTGAAACGCTAACACTCACTCAACAACTCTCTAACATTCAATAGCTTGCAGCTATAAATATTGTATATGTGTTCTTCTCGGCTCACACCACGCGTAGCTAAACAAGTTAGCCAGCTAACGTTAGCTAACAAGCTAGCAAACTCAAGACGGCTTGGAAAATGAATGACCATCCAGTTTCGCGCTCGTTTTCCCCTAACAAACACACGAGCCCTCCTTTTGTCTACGAGCGTGTGGCCGAAAATCAAACGCAAATAACAATAACGACAATGTACCTTTTATGTAAGATTTAAGTACGAAATCGTAAAACCGCAGAGAATATTTGCAACAGAACACGGCTAACCTCTGTAACCTCGAGCTAGCTAACAAAATGGCTGCGTACTTTCTACGTACTTTGCCGAGATGACATCACCCATTTGGGAAGGCTCACTGTTAGTTTTTTGTAGGGACGGCAAAAAGTAAAATTAAAAACATTTAGTTAATAGTTAGACTTCACGCCAACAGTCTTCGGTTACCTTTTTACAAACTTCACCAACATGTTAAGTAGTTAACTTTATTAACTGCGTCGTGTTTCATAACTTGCAATGGGCAAAGTTTAAAGATCGAAATTTACCCTTTGAAGTCTAGCCATAACGATTCACATTAAGAGCTCAAACAAAGGGTGCGCACTGAGAAAGAGGAATATAATTTATTTAATACCATGCCACCATAAGAATTGAGAAAGGTTTTGGCTTTTTGGTTTAGGCTACATTTTTAATACGCTATATTTGCCAAAAACTGGATATTAAGGGTTTAATTTACAATACATCATCATAGACATTTATATATATGTGTCTATTATATATATATATATATATATATATATATATATATATATATATATATATATATATATATATATATATATATATATATGTCTATGATAGATCATCATCCGAAATTCTTTAGTGACAAATAAGAGGCTCTACAATTGCCTTAAACACTGGAGACAGTGATCATTCTTTGGGACTTTTATGTCACTTACCTTTAACACGCCAAAGCAAACACAGCTGTGTTTTTTCCCCTTCCCAGTGACATCAGCCCACTTGCCTACAAATAGGCGAGGGTGAGACTTCCCATTCAAGTTTTCATCAGTGGAAGTGACATGGATCACATACAATTTGGCATCCGTCTTAGAACTATGTGAGTAGCATAAGGCCGCACAAAATTGACTTGAACTATTCACCATTTTCAAAATGTATGCTCAATTCTATACCTTATTTTTTCTGCAGTGTTTTACAATGCTTTATCATGAGGACTGTGCTTTCCATTCAGGAAAGAGAATGGATTGATACCCCAACAGCAAGATTGACAGGTAAACATTTTTTTCTGTGATGAAAAAGAAATGTTAATGAAGCTTATACAGAGTTCCTAAGAAATAAATTGCATTTATACAGAAGGAGATGTGGCATGTTTTTCTGAATACATGGAGATGTGGATACACAGTGCAAGCATTGAAGGGTTGGGACTCTGGCTGTCTGGGGCCTTACAGATCCAAGGTAATCCTTACTGGCACAATAAGCGACAACATATTCACATAAATATAAGATAATATGCCTCTGACTTACTTCTTTTTATTCCCACAAGTCAACCTTTCTTCTCTGGATCACCTAAATCTCCAGCTGTCTGACTGTGGATTCGCATTGCACAAAGAGGCTGACAAGAACTTTATTTTTAGAGTCCGTTACACTGGATGTTTTGTCCAGCAACAGGTATGTCACTCTGTTAAGAAATATATAATGCACGTACAAAACTCTGACATCTGACCTTTGGAGATAGGCCTGGTGGTAATTCTCTGGCTGCGTGTTAATCTTTCAGCGTGGCTACCATGTCCTGACACTGAATTTGGTGAAGAGGATAAAGCGATTCAGAGGCAGACCTCATAGTTTCATAATGAAGTGTCCCCTTGTTTCTGTACTGCCCAGCAGAGAGCAAATCCAATGTGACCCGGAGTACATTCAGGTAACTGCTGACTGGAGTTTTTTGTAACTTTTCACTTTTTTTTTTTGTTTTGTTAGTATTTTGCTTTGCTGTTCTGATAAGATTCGTATGTGTCTGTAGGTGACCAGACAAGTCCCGTTTGACATTTGGGACAACGAGGTAGACATTGAAATCAATCCTATGATGAAATCAGCTCTTTAAAATATGATGGCTTTATTAACGGCATTATTCAATTATTAATTAACACATATTTTTGCAAATATGTTTGGATGAAAGAAAGAAAACAGGCCGAGTGGATCTGTCTGACTGTCAGACTGTTTTTTTTTTGTGTTTGCATGTTTGGTTATGCATTACAGCTGCAGTGGTCACTTTCTCTGAGTAATTACCTCATTGTAGCTCTGGAGGATGCCAGCCTGATTCAGATGAATATTGACATTAACGGACCAGACATTACAGTTCAAGGCAGGAGAAGGGAGGTCATGAGCCCTGTCAAAGTAAGAGTATTTACACAGCATTCTGCCACCTAGTGACCAATGGCAATATTACAACTAAAATGTCCTTCTTTACTGTATTTTTTGGATGTCTTTGGTCAACACAGGTAATGGAAAGTGAAGGGGAATTCTTGGCCTTGAAGCTGGTCAGTGGTCAGTTTGCCTACAGTATGGAAGCTACGTGTCCAAAAGGTGGGTAGCAAGCCGAGAATTCATACTGGAAGTTATTTATATACTGTCTGTCCAACTTGTTCTCATTCCCAACTTGTAAAATACTTACGCTTGGTCAGTGGCGTTCATTTTTAGATCAAAATCACCCTAGCATCTGTATGGAACACACCGGGCATAGCAACACCTCGACCGCGGTAATTGGTTGGGGTGGTGGATGGGTCAGGACACCCAAGAGACCGGGGTTCAGGTCCCAATCTTCCCGTATTTTACCAAAACGTACGTTTTGTAACCCAACCCTGATCTTTTCTTAAACCTAACTTAAACATGTCAGTTAAACGTAGGCCTACGCCCCTGAACCAGAGAAAGTTTGTATTCACTTTTTGGACTTTTGAAATGTTGCACACTTTTACCTCTTTAATCTCTTAAAAGATATACAAAAGAAACGAGAAGTTAAGGTCCCAACTATAAACTGTTTTGTAAGCTGGTTGTGCTTATTTTGTTTAATCTGATAAGTAGCCTAGCAAGTAAGTCTATCAAATAAATGTGGAGTAAAAAGTACCACATTTCCATCTGAAATGTAGTGAAGTAGAAGATTGACGTAGCATAAAATGGAAATACTTACATACAGTACAAGTACCTCAAAAAATGTACTTGAGTATTTCCACAAATTATTGCAGTAACATTTATCCCTGATTTAAATTTCAGTGACCACGTTCACACCAGAGGAGACTGTGCTGCACATTTTTAAACGCCGTATGGGTTTGACCAAGAGAGGCAGCGCTGAAGACGAAGCACTGACAGTCAGTAATGTGTCGGTGAACCAGACAGATAATTTCACTGTGCATGAGACGAGTGAATTTGTGACCCTGACCATTCCTACAGCCCAGATACTCCAGACCAAGGTTTGTGCTGAAACAACAGTTGATTATCATAGTGGTAATTGTGTTTCTGACATTTCTTAAAATGTAGGTAATGTGTGCCTTTTCCCATAAAGGATTAATTACAGTGTAAAACATCTAAACTAGAATGTTTCACAGACCTGCACAGACAGCAAACAACTCCTACAGCTGTTCTGTAGGGTGGATGTTGTACTCACCTTCAGAGAGACAAATCACAAAATGCACTGGACCATGGAGAACGCACTGCCATGCACAGGTGAGTATGCTGCTGATGAACACAGTAAAACTAAAGTGGTGATTAATTATTGGATGATATTTTGACCACTAGCCATTGAAAGGCTTTTACTGTAGTCCCACCGGGCACTTACTTTTGTTTGTTGCTCAGTCAATTAATCATGTAACTTTATGTTGCACCTTTCATATTTAAAGTGACATAGAAGTTAAAGCAACAGTGACTTATGGAAAACAAAATAAGACCAACTAACCTCTTACCAAACACGATTAAAAAAAAATCTAACAGCAAAACAACAGAGAGAAATTAAACTTTAAAATAAAATGATAATATAAACACATATTTATATAGTATGAGTACCGAAGTACTAACTGAGCACTTAAACCTAAAATAGAGGAGAAGAGAATCTTATTGATATTAATCTATTTTCAGCTTTCAGTCTGGCTTCTTTTCTATGTTTGCATATAAACAACTGACCCGATCAACTAGTATCTAATTCAGCTTTACTGGTAGTTTTGTTAAACCTTATAACAACACTTACAAAACATAAGGACCTCTATTTGATAACTTGCAATCTCATTATGGACCTCACCATTATTTAAAAAACCTTCATGCACTTAGGATTCCAACAGTCGTAATAATATAAAAATGTTAACCTCTTTGAGTTAACGATCTCCTCTATACATGCTTATAAGGAACAGTGTGTAGTATTTATTGGCATCTAGCAATGAGGTTACAGATTGCAACCAACTGAAAAACCCTCCCCTCACTCCTCCCTTTCCAAGCGTGTAGTAAACCTATGGGCGCTTATCAGGTAACGTAAAAACAGGAAGGCCCTCTCTCGAGCCAGTGTTTGGTGTAAAAACATGGCGGTACAGTATGGCGGGCTCCTTGTGCTCCCTATGTAGATACAAATGGCACATTCTAAGCTAACGAAAACACCATAATTCTTTTTTTTTTGGGTGATTATACACTAATAAAAACATAATTATGCATATTATATCCAATATATTTCCTTAAATCCTATACACTGGTCCTCTAAGACGTCTACAAATATAAATTAATTAATAATTTGTGTCTGATATGATTTTTCCAAATAAAAGTTTAGCTACATTGTTGCAGTGATTGGCAAGATCAATGAGGGCTCTCCTCTGGAGTGCACATCTGGCCCATTCATGCCTTCACAGTGGTTACCCACATGAACAACAAGTGGTGGAAACTATGTCTCTCTCAGTTAGCTTAGGGAATCCTATTAATAATGTGTTATATAACTTTGTTGCTGCTAAAAGTAATATATTACTGTAATGCTCAACACTTGTGTTTAAAATTACATCTACCCTCTCCCCAATAAATATCCAAATGCGGTTAATTTAAAGGTTTAACTGCTGGACACAAGATGTCTCCTACTTCACTAAAAGGTCCAAGTTGTGATGTCACAAAGTCCTGCTCGTACGTCCACGTGTTAAAATCTCATTTAAGATGAACAGAAGCTTTCCCCCTTCAGCAGGTGAATGTGAAAACAGTCTTTTGTACCAAGTTCTAAATCATCCTGCGGTGTATTGCAAACATCCAAGAGAGGTACAAATAATGAAAATATTTTTTTTGAGTGGAGGGGGCCAGCTGGTCAAGTTGGTAAAATAATAATAATAATACAGCATACATAATTCACTAGTTAATAGATTTACTGCAGGGAAGTGGAAATAGAGTGTTATGGAGAAAATTTGTAAAATTGTGCAAATAATCCTAACCCAATAGGATAATGCTAAAAAGCTATTAATGAGTCATTATTAGAAAGGATCATAAATATTGCTAATGGATATGAACTAATTAGTGTTGGGAGTAACGCGTTACAAAAGTAACGTAACTAGTAGTGTATTCCTTTTTGCTGTAACGCAGTAATATAACGCATAACTAATTACATTTCTGTAATATTATACTCGTTACAATCTCAGTAATACAAGTTATAACGCATTTTAACGCAACATTTAGTGGGGTTTTGTTTCTTTAAGAATTCACCAACACCATTAAACATTCTTCACAGGAAAAAAAGCGGTGAGTAGCCTATTATTTCCTATTGCTGTATTCGATAGTTGAGATAACAGAGGCATATACATTTGCGAAATGGATATTATTTTCAGGAGTTATTACGCTGAATTGAAGCGAGGTGCTGTCCCGTCTCTGTCCCCGTGGTCAGAGCCAGAGACGGAACGGACAACATCTGTGTCCCAACAGGTGACGGTCAGCCCGGACAGCAGTGTGTCCGAGCTGCTGGCAGATAGAAACATGTCGGGAATAATGTTGAAGCTTGCTGCACATGATATCATTTTATCAGCCGTGGAGAGTAACCATGCCTGTAGTGGAATGGCTTTGAATGACGACCGTGTCTTTTACTGTGACTCTTTGTTCAATATGTTGCAGTTTTACAAACTAGAAAGTGGGCAACTTAAGCTTGACGAACAAGTTTTGCATCTAGCGTCTCTCACGTTCATCTCAGTAAGCTAGCAAGAGTACACAACAGAAAACTTCCGTGTAAGTTGCTTCAAAATAAAAGCACTTCCTGTGACGGTTCGCAGTAAAACTAAATTCCTGTTAAACAAATAAGGTTATCTACCTTTTCACATATCAGCTGTAAATCAAGTACTGTAAATAATGTAAATAGTGAGTTTTAATCACACTATAATTGACCATTTCCTTTAGACAACCTTAGTTTTAAACTAAACCAAATTAATTTCTTATTCAAGTGCTTTACAAACATTTTACAACAACGCCGTACTTCAATACAACTGTATGGTAGTTTTTATTGAGTATTTTCCTTTTCTCCTACTTGCCTATTGTACGTTTTAATTATCTATTTGTATAGCTTTACTTTGCATATTCATATACATTTTACAAAGTATTATGAATAATCTATGATGTGTTAAAGTGGATAAAGAGGAGACTTTATTTATCTGGTAGGGAAATTCACACGCTAGCTGCCAAGTCAAACTTCCGGTGTTATTTTGGTGAAAGTAACTCAAAACTAATGCAAAAGTAGTGTAACGCATTACAATTTAGAGACAGTAATATTGTAATATAACTAATTTCTCAAAATTGACAGTAACTAGTAATCTATAATATATTACATTTTGGTAGTAACTTGCCCAACACTGGAACTAATACCATTGTTACTAAAATTATGCAATCCACAGCCAGGCCTGCTGAGTCAGAAATCACATCCTCTCCTGGTCCAAACACCACAACCCCGTTCACGTTCAACTTTGAACACGAAAGTTCAACTACAGAACAGCCGCTGCTGGACCGTCTAAATGAGAGACCATTTGAAGAGATGACTGCAGAGCTTTTCACAACCATTTCACCTCACACACAGACGGAGGCTCGCAGCTTTAATTTCCACACTGATGAGATGTCAAAGAGTCAGAGTGGAAATTTGTCTTCTGGTTTTGACAGAGACGCCATTACTTCCAATAATGCCACTGAAATAAGCTTTTTGATTTTATAAATGTGACCAATCATACTTTAGCAGAGTCAGATTTCCTTGAGTCATCAGCCACAGCTGAACCATCAGAAACATCTGTCCTCACCAGTGGGAATAAAGAGCAGCAAAAGCAGAGAAGACTGAAGTGGATCTGGGAGGACTAAAAACCTGACAGAAACAACATTATCCAGTGCACCGATTCTGGTAGCAGGTGTCAGACTTAGCAAATTTCAACCTAATTCATACAGTGAATTATGTTGTCAAATTCAATAACCATGTTTTCCATCCCAAAAAATGTGCATGAATTTTAAAATGAAATGTCCCTATTAAGTCATGCTAGACTTCAAAGACTGTTTCAATTAGTGATAACACCAATTAGTGATTCACTTCTTTTGCTTTAATTCTCATTGGTGCCACATACTGCACATCTGTTTGCAGTCTTAAAAGGTGATGCTGTGGTCAGTCAGCGCTGTGAAGGTTGATTATACAAGCAGAAATACAGCCGGACCTCTGCCAGCCGTTGCCTGAGGGGGGACAATATCCAGACGTAGACAAGGCAGGCGTTAAATAAACATGTCTCTAACAGGCTGACGTAGAGAAGACCCTGCAGCTGGTAAAGCTGATGCTGCCTTCCAGAGAAGTTTTATGTTAACTCATAATAAAGACTTGGTTTTTAATGCCACAGACTATGTACTTGTCAATGACTCTCTTTAAGAAGTTTTATGTTTCTTAGGGTGAAATAGACACTTTACAAATGTGCTTTTTTCTTCTGTTAAAAATAAACCAATCAATTATCTGACTCTAAACATTCAGCTGTGTGTCGCTGATGTACCTTTGCTGCAGTATACAGAACACACAGGAGAGGGCACTGTTGCATGTGTTGTCAGAAAAATCTCTCAATGGGCCGGCAGCATGCCTGCAGATGCTTTTTCAAATTTTTATTAATCAGTTTTACATATACATTTTTATTTTATTTTATAGTCTTATGTCGGCAGACAGTTAAGCTGGATATATACGAGTCATGACTTACTAATGAGCAATTTAAAATGTAGTAGAAAGGGACTTTTACTTTCATTAAATAACACAAAGAAAATCTTTGCCAGTGTAGTTAATTAGTTGCTTTGAATATTACTACCTTATATGTGTTACACACCAAATCACAGAAATTAGTCAGATGCTTTTGACAAAAATGACAAAAGAGAACTTTTGTTCCCACCCTTTTTTTCATCTTTGTTATTGTGACCTCCTGGTATGCACCAAAGCGTCTGTAAATGATAACAGTGCAGTGTTACGCAGTTACATGCATCATATACAATGGTCTGTGGGGCAGAAAATCTAAACTTCCTTGTGCCTTTGGTCCCCATCTGCTCAGTGAACTTATGAGCAGGAAATGGAATGAGTGGTGCAAAAAGCAAGCCAACATCCCCGGTTCTTTCATGTGGCTTCTCTCGGTCATTACCCTATTTGTACCGACTGTTAACTGTCTTTACAAAGTTAAAAATCTCTTTCATGTTTCACTGTTTCTTTTTAGTTTTAATTTCAGTCAGAGCATATGGTTTGCACATCTGGGAGATGCTAAGCATGGTGGCACCCAACCTCTACACACACTGCTTCTGTGAAGTGATCCATATATGGTCTTCATTGTTATTGCTCATAATCACTCATCATCATTATAAACAAGCCCTGTCTTGATTGGCCGCTTTGAGTTTGCTGTATAAAGATACTCAATAATGTGCGTATTCAGAATTTCAAACAAACATAAGACCTTTGGGGAAAGTGAAAACATTTGCTGGTTTTATTGAGAGATGAAGCAACTTTCTTCACTCTACCAGTAGCAATATTAAGTTGCCACCTTTGGTTATCCCAGTCTCCTTACACGAACAGTTGTGCATGGGTCACATCCTTTTTTGAAACAAGGAACACTGTGGAAACATTTACAGTAAGTTATTACGTGGCTTAAAGGTTCTTCTGATTAGATTTTTCTTATCTGCAGAAATCACCTATAAAGCGGCAAAAATTAACTATTTCTAATAAATAATCAGACTTCCCAAAGTAGTCAACAAACTGTGCAGCTTTTGCTATGTGACCACAAACAAGCAATTAGATCAGAATGTTTGAAAATGCATCTCATCCCAGTTTATTTGAGAATAACCACATTTGATCCTACATAATAGAAAGAGAGTGTCATTAACTGACTGGTAATTTAATGACACCAACATGAAGTCAAAAATACTATTGTGGACAACTTTGGGTCATTAAATGCCACTTCAGCATCCTCTGCTCTCCAGCTACCAGCTCTCACCACCACATTTTGGTGAGGCAGATGGGATTTCATGCCACTGGAGAGAAGCCGGCAGGATGAGGGGAGGAAGGCTATGTGTGGCTTTGAGTGGTTTGCTGGGCCTCTTCATCTCGCTTGGTGGGTAATTACAGAATCGTGGGTCAACCACGCATGTAACCACGGTTACGTTGCACAGTAGCAGATGTGCTCATGACATTATCCAGCACCAGAGCAAAAGGTAAATAAAAACAGTTGCAGCTGGTTGCTACGGACCTTCGCCAAACTTGCACATACCCCTAATTGTTCCCATGTGTGCCTGCTGAGCTGAAGTAGTAAAAGGGGCGGGTATGCCCTCTTTAAGATATGCCCATGTTTCTCAACGGGAGACATTTTTATGAATGGGACAACAAGTCTTTTGATGGTGGTTGTAGTGGTGTGTGTTTATATGTTTGTTTATCTGTGTGTTTATGTGTGTGCCTGGAATTCAATATAGGGGCAATATCAGTGGAATTACAGTTTTTCTCATTCTCTCCTCATTTTCTTCTGAGAACAGAACATGGCTCTTGTCCTCCAGGCCTTCTACAAGCATTCCCACGTGCTTATAGGCCAATAGTCTTGATGCTTTCTTTGTCCAACCATGCCTGGATGTATGTGCGTGACACTGCACAATGTCAGGGAGGTCCCTGGTTGGACCTGAGCCAGGCCTGCTGCAAGCCAGATGAAATATTGAGGAAGAGGCTCGATTTCAGTGATATCCTGTCTTTGCTCGGCATCTGATTAGTGTACGCAGCCTGCACAGGGGCTAAGATCTGGTGTGGTTTGTGATTGTGTTTGTAAATGTTTGTGTGCAGGTTTACAGATGTATTTCTAGCAGAGTCTGTGCGGTAATGACAGACAGGTTCCAGTAAGTGGAGGCCTCAGGTTGGACTTGCTGATTTAGGGGCCTGTTTTTATAAGTCATATTTGATCTTTCCCTTATCTTTTGTGTGGCTTCCGTTGAGCTGTATGTGATCTATCCTCTTCTTACACACACACACACACACACACACACACACACTTACATGTCTTCCACTATGAAGCTCGCTGCCAACAGTGCGTGCCTCTTCTCTCTCTCTCATTAACCACAACTGTCAGATCCTCCAGATGAGGAGCAATTAAACCAGATAATAACCACTCGCCATCAATTCCTGTTTGTTGATGTGTTGTTGTTGTTGATGTCGACGAGCTGGGGGCTCCTCTCCTGCCACCTTAGTGCTAACTAGTACTTGAGTAACACAGGAGAGCAGCAAGGGGAAAGTCTTTTATAACACTGAAAAGACCTCTACCTGCTGCATGTATGGCAACGCCAGGCTGATAATAAAAAAGGCACTGTGAATGTTAACAATTAGATCCTAATCAGACACAGCTCACAGAGGCTGCTCTTTTATCCTCAGGCTTCACAGAAAAAGCAAACAAAGCGCTGCAAACTGTCAAGATAAAACACTACTTGGGATTGGTTGTGTCTTAGGGCTTCTTAAAGGGCAGTAATCTTGCCGTGCACTGCTTCCTGAGACGACGTGCTGTAAAGACTCCTGTGTTTGCTCTTGTATTGGAGTGATAAGGCCACTCCTCATCACGCCTCGCTTCTGACAATGCTCGTCTCCCCTGGCAGTGAGACGACGGGGCTGTGTTTGGGGGACAGAGAGGGTGGCCATTAGGTTTTTTTTACACTTTAGATCAGGGATCTTCAACAAGGGTCCAGGACCCCTAGGGATCCTCAGATTCACTGCAGGGGGGGGCTCCAAATTATAAATTAAAAAGTCTTAACATGAATCCAACATATTATCAGCAAATATAATTCCCCACTGATGATAGGCTTACTGGCCAATAGGTAAGATAGTCACTAAGGTAGCCATCCACAGATCCTAAGGATTCATCCTAAGGATTTACTGTGTATGTTTAACATTAAAACATGATTTATTAAAACATGCCAACATTTTTTAGGTTATTTTAATAGCTTAGCATTCCATGCAACAAAAAGTTTGTATAAAGACTTTAGGCAGCCCTACACATTGAACTAGACCTACATTAAAATGCAACTTATTTTATACAATGTAGTAGGGGGGTCCCTGCTCTGCCTCTCTTTCAGTTAAGGGGTCCCTGGCTTGAAATACGTGGAAGACCCCTGCTGTACAAGAACGGGTAACATTTTTCAAATGAAGGTTGACCCTAAAGGTTTTCTGTCAATTGAGGAACACCCTGAATTACAGAGTTCCTTGTTGTTAAAAGAGTACTCAACTAATTTAGCACTGCACAAATAGGATCTAAATCAATGCAGCAGAACAAAGAGATAGTATCTGTTTTATTCCATGCCTTCTTCTTCTTTATCAAAACATGGAGCCTACATTACTCAGAGTGGAACTTGACTACCAGCACTTTGGTCAGAGATTCAAGTGATGCAAGTAGGGCCCAATGTAGCCTCAAGGCACTAGCCTCAAGCACAGGTCAGGAACTTGCTTACAGAGGTCCGGTAAGCTCACTCATTTCTAAACTTGTAGTCTTCACCTCGCTGTCTCAAGTAACATCACTTGAGGACATTAGATTTATTAGATTTCACTCAGCTACCTCTGGAGCCACAGAAGGCTCTATACCACTTTTACACATAAGCCTAGTAGAAGTAGTACCTTCCAACACCTGTAAACTGACTGTGTAAATTCCCCTTGCCTACTTGTAGGATAGGAAAAGTTAATGACCTGGATTTGTTCTAATGAGATGAACTCTAGTTGACCTCAAGAGTAACGTGCATGTTCACTCTGATTGTTTCAGCTTGTGAAAAAAAGTGCCGGGGATGGTTTTCCACTTAAATTTGAAGGCCGGACAAAGCATTCTTAGGAATTTAAGAACAATACCCTTTCTTTCAAAGGCTATAAAAACATGTATACAGCTGTACAAGGAGTTTCCTGATCCAAAGGCAAATATGGTGTCAGATATTCCTATTACCAATGAGGATGACGTGGCTTGGAAAGTAATGTACAAGATGAAACTGTGGCCTGTTAAAAAAACGCAGAAAAAAATGATCCGATTCCCTTTCTCCGTGGAAAAATAGACGTTGCCTCTTGTTTTGAAAGCATATTTCCCTCAAAACACTCTGAAAACTAAACATAATTGACAGTGTTGGATTTATTGTCTTCTGCTCTTTTGTCTTCGCCTGCCACTGTTTGTGCCTTTGCCATAGAAACGGCAAGGTTATTTATCTTTACAGCCCTTTTACAATAACGTCCTTTCCTGACCAAACAACAGAGGAAATATCAGGTCAAGCCTCTTCCCCCTTCTAATGATCAGGTCAGTTCAGCCTCAGAATTTCAGACGGCTCATGCACATTCACACGAGGGCCCACACACAGCGGCGCTATTGATGAAAAGCGTACAGTTTGTGATTAAGATTTCCGTCTTGTTAGTGTGTGAATGTTTTTTTTTAGACCTCTTGTTTTAAAATGGTTAAGGAAAAGGGAAGCAATGGTTTTCTATTATGCTCTGCATGTTGTAAGTTTAATAAGTGGCTTTAGGCAGAAACACTAGATGGAGACAGAGGAAACAGACTCCCAGGTTGTATTTCAGACTTTACAGGTCTAAGATACGGTTCAACATTGTTTAAAACATTGTACAAGCACACAATTATAGAAATCATGGAACATAGTGTCTCTATTTTTTTTGAAAATCCACTTGAATTATTTTGGATATACACAAAACAGGCATCTCACAGGTTATCAGAGGCTTCTTTTGTTTGGAAGAGAAGTTGGAAAACTTAATGAATTTTACTTGTTCGGCGAGCTGTTCCTTCCTTCACATGACAAATTAATAATATACTTTTCCCAGATAAATGTGCTCTGTGCAGTCATCTGTGAATATCTTGCAAATCCTTGTGACTTTGTGTACTCCAGTATACTCTAGCTGTCGGGTGCTGTCCCTGTTTAGCATGGGAGAGACGAGCAATTACTCCTTTTAAGGAGCTGTTTTCATGAAAGTTGCCGAGAGTATATGCAGACTACTTTCCTCAATCCACACAAACAGCACAGATAATAAAGGAAACTGACAATTTAGATGAGGAGGAATAGGCATAAAAGCGATGAGGTGTGTGGAAAGTGCATGTCACAATAACTTACTTAATGGGTGGAAGTCCCACGATAGATCACATGAAATTTACATCAAGAGTCACTGTAATAAAGACTTTGTAAAACTTACATTGAAATTCAATTAGAGTGTTGAATGCATAACCAAAGCCGTGAAAAATGAACTCATTGGGGGTCCCTTTCATTACTGCCCTGAGGCAAAAGAGACCATTAATTTAATACATTCCATGTTTTTTCACATGAGCATTTTTAAGTTAGTGCACATTCCCTTCTAATGTATCTAATACAAAGAGAGAGCCTGCCAAAGACTGCATTATACAAGCACCCCCCACCCCACCCCACCATACGCCCTCTCCAGTGTTACATTGAGTAGTCAGAACACTTTCAATCAGTCAAGCTTGAAAAACGACCTGGTCCTAAAAAAACAAACAACAAAAGAAGAAATTATGATATGTTTTTATGATTCATAGTGCGGTGAATATTCCTGTACTGCAGGTGCCGCCCCGGCACAGGGTACATACAACAGTGCTGACTTTGACTGTTAACAGTTAAACTGCAAGTCTTAATTAAAATATTACGTTTTATCTCAGAACATGGGTCTGCACCCTTCAGTCAACCACAAAGCCAAAACAAAACAGGAACCCTTCAGATGTCCCCCCCTAAGAGGAGTGCTAATTAAAAGACTATTTCATTAACTGTTCGGCTTGGTAAATATAAGTTTACCAGGGGTCAATAGACTTTACAACGCATAATGATTTGGAATATAAACTGTGTAAAGGGAACCGTGAAAATACCTTCAAGTAAAGCAAAGTTGTTTGTCAGTCCAACAATGACCCACCATGTCAGTCTTAGTTAACAGAGTTCAAAGGGCAGGTCACGTTAGCTGCTATCAACTTGATGCACCAACAGTTCATCAACATCCTTTGCTCCTTCATACAGCACACATACAGTAGTGCCATTTGGGGAGCGGCTGGGGAGCTACTAAAACCACAGGCTCTAATGCTCTCAGTCTTGTTGCAGGCAGGTGAGGGTAATTACAAGTATTGTTATCTACACCATTGTTCTTCTGCAAAAAGAATTAGCTGAGAAATGATCAAACCCCTTTTAAATGCAATGTAATTCTCATTCCTCACATTGCAGGAGTGAAAAGAGTTTAACTTTCCAGCAGTTTTTTAATTGCTTTTTTCATGCCGGGAAGAAAAACACCACGGCGATTTTCACGTGTAGAAATAGTTTGAATTGTATATGCTATCGTCTGACGACTCTTAATTTTTTACTTCTATTGTTTTTTTCACTTCTTTACACACTGGCTGCTAATGAATCAGCCCATAGAACAACGCCTCACATAGTCAACAATTCCTTTAATGAGAGGATGCAAACAGCAGTGCTGCATGTGAAAAGTCTAAAAACATTTTTTGTAGGATAAAGATTAGAGTGACACTGAAGCCAATCTGGGCGAGTCCATGTAAAGCAGGGAAAAAAACATGTATTATCATTGAAAAACTGTGAATGTTAGTGCTTCTTTTCCTGTTTCGGCACGCATTTTTCCATTTGTTTGTGATGGCTAAATTTTAACATTTTCCCCACATGCATTGATGTTACATATAATTAGTGACTTTGCAGCAAAATCACTTCTGACACCACTGGTGTTCGCAAATTAGAAACTACTCAGAATAGGGGAAATTCAGCTGGAGAATGGGGCTGAGAGGAAGTATGAAAGGAACCTAAATATTGTATGCAACTGCCCGGAAAAGTGACAAAATCATTTGAATTAACAGAA